>NW_010206951.1:0-10993 GCF_000695765.1 Mesitornis unicolor
CCTACGCTGCTCTCTAATAGGTCATTAATCACTTATATTTGTGCAGCACTCAGAATGTGATGGTAATTAGTGTCTACTCAGGTGCTGCATGAACACTCCCTCGCCTCAATAAAGGAAAGAAGTGAAACCCAAGGAGCTCCACTTCATTTCTACAGTGTTTGACAGTGACCTCAGACCCAAGGTGAGAGAAGGGACTTCAGAGATAACAAACAAAGGGACTAAAAGCTGAGGCTGCACTGCAAAAGCTCTGATAACTTCTCTGGGCAGTTGTGTAGTGCGAGGCAAGAAATGCAAAGTATCTTACCCAGGTAAACAAAGTAAGGAGCGATGATGCTGCCCAGCCTGGAAGCCGTGGAAGTAGCTCCGACTGCCATGTTTCGGACTAGCGTGGGGTACAGCTCCACGTTGTAGACGTAAAGCATTGAAAACGCAGCTGTGATGCCAAATTTTCCAAGCATCACCAGGCCAATGGACAGGACATTAAAATCTGGAGGAGAAGAAAATAACATCAAGGTGGATAAACGACACCCAGTGCTTGTTACTTGTACTTCTTCTGCATCCCAAAGATCATATTGCTGTTTTTTCCCTAGCGGTTGAGGGTTTGGGTTTTGGGTTTTTTTAATTATACGATGTATTAGCCCCATCCCTAGATGACTTGGCTCCAAACTTCCCACTGAGCATAACGTAGATGCTCAGGTTATTTTGTACTTTTCACATTTTGGTTCTCTCCCAGTAAAACAGCATTCGTGAAATGGAACAAAACTCTGGATTACACAGCAACAAAGCACAAGCTTAAATCCACCCCTTTTTCTCAAAATCCCGTGGAGATTTACACACCGTGAAATCTGGTAGACTTGCAGGGGGGTTTTTTAGCATCTACACACAAGCAGATAAATCACAGCTCACTTTTGGCTCTCGTCTTACAAGCCGGTTTCCCTGGACTATAAAAAGCTCAGTAATTTGACACAATAAATGAGAGCTGCGCATGACTCAGCATATACATATAAAAAAAAGCAGGGCTACAAGTGGTCAGCATAAAGTCTCAAATTCTAAATTTGATTGTGGTTTCCCGTAACTTTACAGAACTATTAGATAGTGCTGTAAAATATTGCTAAGATTTTATATATTCGAGTCACGTATTACATTTTGTACCTGCAGGAACCAGCTGAATGAAGAGGACAACACCTCCCCCTAAAAAAAAGGTGCCAGATAAGGAGTAGCGCCGAGGGAGGGAGCGGAGAAGCAGCCAGGCAATCACGTAAGCTGGAACTTCAATAACAGCTGAGAGGAAACAGTTGATGTAGGCATTTCCATGCCAGTTTGGAGTGCTGAGGGACAGGCCAAAGTAACCAACTGACGTGAAAAACCTGGGAAAAGCAATAAAACCAAATGATTCCAGAAACAGCCATCTCTGAACGCCTCCAGTGTTGCCTCAGATGTTGTTACAAAAATAGGATGTCGCAACGCGTGGCCACAGGCATCGTGGCTTTAACAAAAATCTCAGTGCCAACCCCATCTTTCTAATTCTGTCACCCCTTCCAGTGATCATATCCACAGCAGCTTGAAGAGACCTCTCATTTCTCTGTCCTTCCTGCACACACACTACCAAGTAAAAGGCTCTGTGGAAGTCGTTCACAAAGGCTTTTCACTGCAATGGACTCGTTAACGGCACAATGAAGTAACTCTTGAGAGCTTCCCATGCCAACTACTTCCCACTTGTAGCCAACTCCAGTGACAGCATCTCCCACCCTCAGCAGTTCCATTACATCTTATTTAATCTTCTCAAACGAGCTGGATGGTCGGGTTTCAAATCTCAAGAGTGCCTTATTATGGCATGCCAAGGGTGCTAGCCAGTTCCTTTCTGCCGGGGGAAAATAAGTACAGAAAAGGGTCCTGGTTTGTCTATCTGGTATTATTGGGTCCTCATTCCTCGTGGCTGCCCAGGCAGGGACCAGAATCTCACAGAGATGGGCACAGAAACAGAACAAAACTGCTGGCCATGGGTCTGGTTCTTGTTATGTTTCTGAGTTGCTGCCTCTGCTTCAAGGACATTTCTCTTCAAACAGAGATTAGAGAGGTAGGAGTTTCTTTTTATTATTAAAAAAAAAAAGCAACAGAATTTAAAATACACAAGTTGTTACACATGGTTTCCTACCTATTTTACATCTGAGTTGAAGCTACTGTCTCCATACTCTTATGTATTAATTGCAGTGCGGTGCAAGGACACTTAGGGCCATGTACTGGCCAAGGACCGCATGTAGATGGGCTCCGAGGCAGAGACTTGTTATCTAAACCTGTGCCATGTGCCCTGAAATAAGAAATGGTTCTATCGCCTGGGTACTTTAGGAATACACATTTCCTTACCACAAAAGTAATGACATAATAGTAATAGTTGCAATGTTTCGGGTTCGAAATAGGTCCAGAAGGATAGCCTTCTGCTGCCGCTGAGGCTTCGAATCCTGCATCTGAAGGAAAAAAGGAAACAAAACCAAAAAAATTCCCACACACCTAAGAGCAAAACAACCTCTGCACACCCACAGGTTTGGGCAGTTAGGAAGTTACAACTAGCGGGGGTAACCAGTCAGCCCAAGGGCCACTTCTGCACCAGGGAGGGCGGTCCTTAGGTAGAGCTTGTCTCTGCACCCAGCTGTGCTCGTGGTCGTTTCCAGGTGACACTGATTAATTAAACAGGAGCATCAGCTGACAAGAAAGACGCATTAACGTTTCCTTAAGGCTCTTTTACTTTACTTCCAGGAGTAACCTCACTACCAAGGGCATTTTTCCGTGCACTCTCTGTTCAACTCTGTTCAGTTCAACCTTCACAAACGATGTGAAATGAATGCAGACAATCACACAGTTTTTCTGCCAGGGAGGAGGAGGACGGATGCCAGAGCTTGGCGCAGTGGCCAGGGCACATCCCGGAAGCATCCACCACCCCAGATCAGATTGAGGGTCCAGTTTGAGGCTTGAAGCAGGAATCTTCTGGGTGACATTAGGGTGTCTTTTTGCCTCCATGGAGAGTGCTCGCTGGGGCACAGCCAGTGCTGGTGGCCAGGTCTCCCCACAAGCCCACAGTGCAAACAACCCTGGTTCTCCCTGTGGGGCTATGCAGATTTCCTCTCCTAGCAAGAGAGGATGGTTTCCAAGGAATGTCTCTCTAGCAACGTCTGAAAAATACTTCCAATGGAGGACTTCATGTGCAAATATCATCCTCAGGCTTTGTGGACAGATGCTCTGGCACTCAAGGTTCCCATGAAGTAAAGGGCAGCTGAGCTGCTGCTTGGTCTCAAAAATACACAGGAGTGGTGAAAAGCAAACTCACGTGCTGGAGACTGGAAAAGTCACGTCCAGTATGAAAGACATCTGAACTCTGGCTGTGAAGCAAGGAAAGTGTTTTTCTATGGTTTCTGTGGGATGAGCTTCCCATAGCTGGAACATGCACTTGAACGCACACTAGGACATACTCTTGGAAAGATCTTCAGCAGCTCAGCCAAAATTGAAGCGTGACATTCACGAGATGGATCCTGCCCACGGGAGGTGCAGCACGCAGCATCTGTCCCCTGCAGATACTGCAAAGGAGCACGCGGTGCTTTGCTTTCTGCTCTATCTGGAGCCATCAGGAGGCATAAAACACAGGTGGCAGCATAACACAACAAAGTGAGATCTGACGTACAGACACACGGTCGTTTGCAACGCAAGGCTGGGAGCATCGCTGGCTTCTTTGCACGAGGAAAACATCTGAGCCTCTTCAGCTCCAGGGAAAAGCCATGAGAACTGGCGATGGGCACAAGAACCAGCTGTCCCGCTGTGGCCATGCTGCTCCCCAGCTTGCTCAGGGACTAGGTTTGTGCTAGGCTTTCTCCTGTTAACCATTAAATATGAAATACAAGAGAAAAAACAGGCTTGAAGAAAAGCTTAATGTTCTTCACTACTGACGCGGTTTCACCAGGATAGACTCACAGAATCAGTTTTCTCTTCAGGAAAGCTGCATTTCTGCAAAGACTACAATACTTGATTTTGTGGGAACAAAGCTGGTAAGACAGTTTGTGTCAGGTTTCGACCGGCACTGGTACGTGGTGACCAAGGTCTTCAGCAGTTCTGAGATTGGCCAGGTGCAGAAGCTGGGGGGAGCAAAAGCCAGGGGCTTTCAGGAGAGCTGACCAAGCTGGCCAACAGAATTATTCCATGCCATGAACATCACACTCATTTTAAATTGGGGAGCTTGCTGGGGATACTCTTTTTCCTCAATGGTTGCCATCCCTGGAGGGTCCACTTGTTGTTCTGCTCCCGAGGCCTACTCCTTGGCCCGTTGTGACCACTGTATTGGCTGAGTAGCACTTTTTGTACTTCATATTATTAATATTAGTTTATTATTATTAATATTTTATTATTTCTGTTTCTATTTCAACCCACGAGTCTCCTTTCCTTTTCCCAATTCCCTTTCCCAAGTGGAGAGGAGTCATCGGTGACAACAACTGCCTAAATGATGACAACTGCCTTTGTAACCGTCATGGTTTTCAAGTGCCCTTGTAGCACTCAGATGCTTTGGCAGCTTTGTGCCACCTGAGGGGTCCCTCGGGGCTCCACACAGCCCCTGCACACATGGGTGCCAATTTAGGGTCCCCTGCGCAGCCCCCCATGAAGGGATGCTGTTAAATTGCAAACTACTAATACTGCACCGAGCTGAAATGGGAACAAACATCTTCCTCGGGTCTTCTCCATGCCCAAAGGATGAAGCAATCTGGGTCACCCTTGCTCTGAAAACCACAACCAACCACTGCTGAGGAAGAGAATTTTACTGTAAAAACCAAACAAATTTAAAAACAACCCCTCTGGCTTCTTATTTTGAACTCGCTAACCCAGCACTTACCTCACGCCAACAGTCACTGCCAGCCTCTAAAAGCTGCTGGTGCAAACCATTTCTCTGCAGGATTTATGAAACGTACCTCCACAGTGTCGAAAATCACGGCTGGGGCTGGAACGCCATTTATTTTTGCAGCCTTTCGGATAATAACTTCTGCCTCCTTATATCTTCCCTGGGAGATCAGCCACCGAGGGGATTCAGGAATGATCCTGCGAGAAGTTGCAGAATCAGTGACCCAATGTTTTCACAAAAGTAAAAAGTTATTAAAAACACATGTATGGTTTTTACAAGTTGGGCTCTCATCTCACGGGTCGCTTGCAGCAGAAGACAGTCAGCACAGAAGCTCGTGGGCAATGCAATTCATGGATTTGTCCCACTGGGATCAGTGGGAGAATTCAAATATATGGGACGTGTTTATTCTCGTGCTGAAGTAGATGCACGCTGAGGTCCCTGTGCTGGGTGGTTGATTTTAAGGAATAATTTATGTCAACCAGAAAAAAGAAATAGAGGTCACCACACAGACAGCAAAGATGGGGGTTGATAACCAGTGTTGAGCGAAAATATTCTTAGGAAGCTGCACACAATGTGGGAATGCTTTAAATATGCCCAGGGGATATTTAAGGCTCTGTGTCATAGGAATCTCGCACATAAACCGCACAGTTTACCACAACCCTGAGGCAGGCTCTCCCAGGCAGAGGATGGTGGCAGGGTCCCCTTGCAGAGCTGACAACATTTTCTAGTCAAAGCCAGGCACGTGTTGAGTGAATTAACACCAAACACAGGACAGAAGATCTCACCTTTCCTTAACTAAATCCTTTGATCTCAACAGATGCTACCTTCCTCCCTTCAGCCAGCAGCACTTTTTCCTCTCCTTGGACAAAAGCAGGTCAGGCTCCTTTTCTGGTGAACTCCCTAAAGGACTGACCCAAAGCCATGCCAACGGTTTCGAGCATCAGATGATTTCTATTGGATCATTCAACCACTAATGCGGCTTTCTGTGAGGTGAGCTGCCTCCACTGCTCTTCTCTGTGGGCAAGCTGAGGAACACAAGACTGCAGAGACAATGCTGGGAACCTTCTGGAGAATTTGGGAGAGGAATGAGTAAAAGAGCAGCTACGGCAGGGAGAGGTGGGATGCGCAAGTCACATCACCCGTGGAAGCAGTGGGTCCAGATCCCCAGATACCAACGTGCCTCAGCAGAGCTTTGCCAGTGCACCTTGACCTCCATCTACCACCACTTCAGTCCCAGACTGCAAGTGGCATCCATGGAAATGTTTGGCATGCTTTACAATATATGCTCTTGAAAAGCACGGAAATTCCCACCAAATACCTTGCAAAGCAGGACTCTGAAGCCATGCCCTGGGGACAAATTTCACGTGCCTCACAGTGCCACTTCTATAGCAGACATCTGAGAGGCTTCCACCCAAAACCAACCTCCCCACAGAGCAGCTGCTTGGTGCAGAGGGAAATGCCTCTGTGTTGAAGGAGTCTGAAAATTAAATAAGCAAATTGACCCTTACAAAGAATCAGACTATCTTTAAAATCAGATCATAGCAGAGGTGGAGCTGAAAAACATTTTAAAGGTTTGGTTTGAAGACTGAGATTAACGAAACAACCAACCCCAAACCAAAACCATCAGCAGAGACTTGTGACAGGAGTGAGATCTGCAGGAGGTCTTTTAGACTAGAGAGGAGTGGGTCTAAATCACTTAACTGTTCTAAAGACGTTGATCTCTGACTTACAGGTACAACTCTTTCAAGGTAATAGGAAAAAAGGAGTTCCTCAGATAAGACTAATGTGAAAGGAAGGAACTCTTTTTGTTGTAAATTATCCTTATTTTAAGAGTATGAACGATACCTTGCCTTTCCCTTCCTATCTTCTAAACACTTCTCTCTTCAGAAATCAATGGATGACCAAGGCAGCAACAAAACAAGGGTATCCGCTCTTCTTCAGTGCTTCAGCCCAGGGAGTTTGCCTAAATTGTTTTTTCAGTCTCCCAGGGCAGAACACCCATGGGCAGGTGAGGGTGCACCGACACGTCCACCAGTGCGTTAGAGCAGGGGTGGGTGAGTACAATGCAAATATAAAAGAAAACATGGATTTAGCGTGGGATGGCTGGGAGGAGCAGGGAAAGGAAAAGCCAACTTTTGGCATAGCCAGACTGAGTTACCGTGGGCTGAAGGAGCTCACAAATCAAAGTCCTGCTCCAGCACCCAAAGCAAAGCCTGGGAGGATGCATGGCTCCTGGCACACAGAGCCCATGAGACGGGGCTGGCCCGGTGAGCTCAGCCAGGAAACGCCTCTGCTTAACGGCATTGGGTGCAATCAACTGCTTAACGGCATCGATGGCAACGAACTGCCAGCTGCTGCGTGCACAGCGCCTGGGCTCAGCCTTTCGCTGTGAATCTGTATTTTAAAAATGGCTTAAAGAAAAGAGGAATGAAGCAGAGTTAGAACAAATCACCCAGCGGTGCTATGGGGTAAAGCCTAGGGGTGGTTAACAGCATTCGGAGTTAGGAGTCAAATATTGAACTCTGGAAAAAACTGCTCTGCAAAGCCAGTGAAAAAGTGGCTTCAAGCACAGAGCCAGCACCAGCAAGGCTCTGCAGGTAGTTGATTTGACTTGAAACTGGCAAAAAAACCCCAAATTGATAAAATCAAAACCAAAGCCGAATTCTGAAACAAGACAAAACCTCCTCATATGGCATATAGGGAAAAAAAACAACAAAAAAACCAAGAAAGAGGAGAAAGGGGACCCCCGACACCCTGCCGTTACCCAGCGCAGGAGAGCACGGGGCAGGAGGGGAAGGGGGAGCGGGGCCGCGGCGCGGGGGCACTCACCACCAGAGCGGGATGCAGAACAGCCCCGGGACAGTGAGCGCCAGCAGCAGCATCCGCCAGTCTCTGATGAAGTAAGCAAACAGTGGCAGCAACATGTAGCCAATTGCAAAAAATATGCAAACTCCTAACGTAGAGAATATAATACGAACTGATTTGCCAAGAATTTCTGTTCCTGTTTAAAACAAGGGAGGTTGGATTAGCATTTTAACTCTTGTCTTTTCAATCATGACTACACACTTTACTGCATTTACCAAAAAAAAAAAATAAGCTAAGCAATCTTAGAAATGAGCAGTTTCTCTTATAATACTTAAAGGGACACTGTCAAGGAGTAATGGTCCGAGAGGTGATCATCATCACGGTGCTATCAATCTGGTTCCTCCAGACTTTTGCTGTGCATCTCCCCTGGAGCTGCCATTGAAGGCCCCATGAGACCAGCACCATTTGGGCTCTTCCAGTGCTCCCACCAGTCCAGCAGAATCTGATACAAAACCATTTTCAGTGCTATACAGAGTTGTAACAGCAACATCTGCGCAGTTTCTCTGTTACTGCCATCAGTGTTTGCTCACAGATCGAGCAGAGGGTTTGGAGAACCACAGTTCATGAATTCTCCTCTATTGCAAAGGGTGGTAAAGCAGAAGAGAACCAGCTGACAGTGTCCTTTTAACCAAGTCTTCTTGTTCACATCTGCTGGGAGATTAAATGCTCTGGAAACAAAAAATGAAGGCTCCCACGTGGAAGCACACAGTGAAACATGGACCCTGTGGTTTGCCCCAAGGATGAAGGAATCCCGGCACTGGTTGATGCAGGGCCCAGTTCAGCTCCCACCCACGGTCAGAGGCAGATGTGAGTGCAAAGACATGAAGCTGCAAAACACTGAGCTCCACAGCTGTGTGCTAACCCCAGCCAAAATACTGGGTGAACCAAAGGTGTTATGAGGAGCTGAAGGAGCTTCTGTCCTCCTGGGTCCTTTTCCCAGCCTGGCAAATCTGCTCCTGTCCCACCCAGCGGTTTGTGGGGCAGCAGAGCAGACCTGGGCTGGTGCTGGCAGTGATAGCAGCAGTCACTCAGCACAGCACCGACCCACCCAGTCGGTGAAAAGCTGCTGGGATTATTGGGGACCTTCAGATGAATGAGCACCTTCTGTTTGCTTTGATTAATGCATTGCCTGAGACAGATAAGGGCAGGCATGGGAAGGGCCAGCAGACTTTCAGGAGCCTTCCCGACACGCTCGGCTAGGACCAGCACATCACGGGCTATGTGACACAACCAGGGAAGATGCCATCTTCTAATAACACCATTATTTAGCTAATAATAAAAAATGAGACTGTTGTAAGCCTTCAGGAGCACCAAATGTCTTTTCTAATAAAATACCCAGCCACTGCTTAACAAAATCCATGAATACCCTCAGGTCTCAGGCTCATTTCTCATTGAGCTCTCATCCCCAGGTCTACAGAGCTCTGCTCTCCATCAGGAGCACCACAAGGGCCGTAACTCCCATGGTTTGATCAGGACTCAATCAAAAAGCAAATGACACTGACCAAACAGGAGGGTCTCGAGACGTCTGGGGAGTCTACTTTGGTTATGGAGCACAGTAACAACCCCAACATTTAATATTGCAGAGAAAATGGAAAAAATACCCCAGACTGAAAAAAGCCTCCTATTTGACAGCTATGTGAATTTCTGTAATAGAAACTTGGAGTAACTGAATAAAGAATAAGAACACAATAAGAAAACTGGAAATAAGAACTCCTAGGGATAAAACAAGTCTGTGGGGATAAATTAAACTGTCTTCCTCTACCGATTGCTCTTGTTTAGAGGGGCTCTCTTAGGAGACGTCTGATACTTTAAACACTAGTTTATACCTAGTAAATGTTACGTTATCATTTGTGGCAATTCCAAGCCAATACGAGATGACATCTTTCAACTACAATTCTCTTCTCTCCTGCCTCTCCTCCTCCCTCATTCTCCTGGCCAAGAAGTAACAATTCTGGGACGATACCAACATGCCTTCACAAATCTACATTGTGTTTGACAGTCCCAGGACTTGATCACAAGAGTCTTGAGCACAGAAAGACTGAGGTCTAAAGCCAAGGAAAAATGCCACAGAGAGAAATTTCACAAAATGTGGCTTAAATAAAAATAATTCTCTACAGAAACTCACCAGCAGCTCAGGGGGAAAACTGTTCTCATGGAGATGGGCAGCAATAGTGCTAAAGGCAGGGAGAGCCCAAGGGGCTGAGGATGCTGGAACAGGGTCTGAGCTACACATGGGGAGGCAACGCAGGTTGGGATGTTGAAAGCTGGAGCAACAGGAGAAACCTGTGCTGAGGTGGCCACTTGAACAAAAAAAATCCATCCCATCTGGAGATGGAGCAGCACAGCCAGTGTCAACAGGGACTTTATACATGCTGGTGTCACTGCTGAGTGCAGGTCACAGCCCTGACCACCAATGAATGAGACAAGAGAGGCATCTCCAGTGCATCCCATAATCAGGATGGCTTTCTTAAGGAGTTGCTTTTCTTTTTGTAGGTATATTCACCTACCCAGCACCTCTGTCGTGCAAGGCTTCCTGGAAGCTTCTGGGTTTGCCTTGCCTTGGGCAGAGGCAGGGGTACGCCGACCATGCAGTGCAGGGCGGGAAGGAGCATCCTCCCTGATGCCTTCCTCCTTACCTATGACAACAGCTGATGACTCACTTAAATTAGGAAGCTACTGTATAAATTAGTTTGGATTAATCCTACCCTTAGTAACAGCCTCAAGCGGCCAGCACAGCGAGTGCCCAAGGCACCGGCCTCTTCGCTCCCTGGGAGATATTGCTGCTGCCATGACTCCCACGAAAACAGGATGGGAGGTAACACGAGGGGAAAAGTGTCCTCGAACTGCAACTGTGCAATTAAACAAACCTAACGTTGCTTCAAGCCCCTGCAGTTTGCCTCTGCCGAGCACCGAGGCAGCATCCCAGCCTGCATCCAGTGCTGCTCCACATTCCCGGGGAAACTGCAGAGCCAAATTGCTGCCCCATCAGATCCTATGCCCCATCACAGGGATCACGCTACACAAACCCCACGTGCTTCCAGGAGGGTTTTTGGCCATGCCAGCACTCCTGACCCAGCACCGTGCCCCCCAGCCCTCCCATGGCAGGCGTTTGCTCTGGCTCCATCGGCTCCACACAGGCGGTAACTGCCAGGATGGAGGGAGCACAGCAACGGCAACAGCGAGGGATCTGCCCGCTGACAGCCTGACCTACTTAATCCTTCCTCCGCCAGCCGCAGCGGTGACTCACATCTG
>NW_010206951.1:11006-18387 GCF_000695765.1 Mesitornis unicolor
TCTGTGTCCCCTCCACAGCACTGATTTCATACCCAGCTCTTCTGCTCTATTTTTACCCTGTTAAAGCCTCATGGTGTAGGAAAAAACCAGCATTAACTATAAGAATACGGTTTTAATTTAGATTAGCTCACGTTATGATCTACAAATTGTAAATCTGACACCATTGGTTTAAAAGATGACATAAATGTCTATGTACACGCTTTAAAGACAGCTGATGCAAATCCCAGCTCCTCCCTGAGACCTACATCAGTCCTCCCAGTAATGCACCTGTACAGCCGCCTTTCCTACAAACCCCACGGACCCCTTGCAAAGGGAGGAACCTGAACGCCTGCTCTATCTCAGACCTGCTTCTGCTGATAACAAACCCTGAATGCTGCCTTGAACTTCTTCTCCGAAAAGGAGGGAAAGGGATGCGTACTTAGAGGTTTCCTGTTCTCTTCTTTTTCTCTAAATGTGTAGAAAGTACAGGCTTGAAGTATCCAAGAGCAAAAAAAACCATACTGGCCTAAATTAGGAATTGTACCAGTGAGGATTTAAATGGTGCAGAGTCAGAGGGAAAAAAAAATATTACAGTACATTAAGCAAGTATTTAATCTAATGTAGACATATTCATACCCAGTATGAAGGCCACCACGTAGTTGGAGATCTGCCCCATGCCCACTATGAGAAAGAGCACTGTGAACATCTCCCAGCTGGTGGAGAAGATCTGCAGGAAGCTGAAGCCAGTCTGCACGGCCATCGTCAAAAAGAGGATGCTCTTCCTGCCAAACCTTTTGCAAAAGACAAAGGAGATTATTATTGAAACAGCACACATTTATGGAGCGGGGATATATAATAAAGTGTAAGGGAGCACAAATATCCAACCTCAAGTGATGCACCTTAGCACAACCTTAAGTTTGGTTCATCTTAAAGAATTTTATTAATCTCATAAGCACTAAAAAACCCTAAAGTTATCTAATACCCAGGAAATAAACCAAGAAGAAAAATTAGAAGTAGAAACTGGACAGTGACTGAGGAGACTGGACAACAGTCCGTAAGTGAGAGACACCTGAAGACTACAAGCCACGCAGCCAAAAGTTGGGAAATTACGGCTTTTAGGCTACTGGCATCTACACACTGCAACACCATCGTGCCTTGAACGTGTTCCCGTGCTGCCGTCGGGGCACGTACGTTGTCTCAGATGCTCGCAGCAGGCACATGGCACCAGTGGGATTTAGCGATTATCTCATCTCCCTTCCAAACACCAGCTGACTTCTGCACCAGGGGTGGGAGTCGGGAGATTAAATTCAGATCACATGGGATTGAACGCTGGAGGCTTTAGGATTAAGACTCTCATCAAGTTTTGAAACCCTTCTGCTAAACAGAGGAGCGCTGAAACTCACAGATTCCTGACTAACAGGCAGCAATCACAGCTGTATTGGAGACCCTGCTGTGAGGAGATGGAAAAAAAGGGCAAGGGCTGTGTAAAGAGGGACACAGACTCACAGAAGGAATGTATATTCTGCATTTGACACATATAAGGCCAAAACTTCAATAGTGCTGAGATAATTGTCAATATCTGCAATGTTTTCCTGATATATTACATCTTAGATGGTACGTCATGACTGCTATCTATTTACAAGTTCTCTTTTATTCTTCCTCTTGGATATGCTCACTTTATTTCCAGCAAACCACCTCTTCTATGCAGAGCTGCCACTCAAAGGACAGGTTTTAATCCTGTAGCTCCAAGAACGGACTGTCAGTTCACGTGTGACTATGAACAACACCTTTTCAACTACTAAAAAGGCCAGATAAAGAAAGAAATGTGGTCATGAAGTGACAACCACAACATCAATCTGCAAAGCAGCCACATGGGCTCCTCACAGAGATCAGCTCCTGGTCCCTCAAAGTGCCCAAGAAGCAGCTTGGGGTAAATCAAGGTTGAGATTTGTGAAGACAGCAGCCAGTTACCCCATTTTGATGAAAACTCAGAGAACTGGACAGTTAACTCCCTTGTGCCTCATAGGAGCAAATGCAGCAGCCATGGCACCAGGTGTGTCCCCGTGGAGCAGGAGCAGTGGCGTTACCTGTCCGAAAGCTGCCCCGAGATGAAGGAGCCGATGAGGACCCCCACGAAGAAGAGGGAGGTGGTCAGCGGGGCCTTCCAGTCATCCTCACACACCAGGTTCCACTGCAAGAGAAGGGATCAAGCTCAGACACGGCCCCAATGCTGCCTCGAGCCTCAGCCAGGCACGGGGGCTGTTGGCTGGAGACACACACACATTTCCAAGTCATTTAATTTACTTTCCCCACACCCGTGTTTCCGCCCATCGCTGGCACTGGTGCTGTTTCCACAGCTGCCAGGAAGTCCTGCTTAAAGCATTAAAAAAATAAGAGAGAAAGCAGTCACCTCCCCAGTTAAGCCCCATCAAGCCAGGGCCCCCTGAAACACCGGTGGCCATCTGACAGGACCCCATCACCTCTGAGGTGGGAGAGCGGCCAGCGATGCCAAACGCGATGGGCAGTTGGTGTGTGCGCCCCGGGGGCTGCCCTGGCCCCACGTTTCCTCCCCACCATGCACCTCTCAGCCCTCCCAACACCCAGGACCCGGCTCCCCATGGCCTGAGATGCTCCCTACCAGAAAAGCAGGGCAATGGAGAAGGGCTATCTGGCTAGTGACAGTTTCCAGTTTACCAGACCTCTGCCAGCACCAAAACTGCTGCATTTCTACAACTTCTGGGCTCGACAAAACACACGCAAGAGTATGCACAGAATAAAATCTCTTTTCCCACACTGACCAGTTTCCAAATTCCTTTCCATCCCCACAACGTGCAGGGCTGACTCTGCCCATCGCTCAGCCTCACGACTGGGGCTGGCGGCTTAGGACGGGAGCCAGCGTGGAAACTTCCACCTAAAACCATGTGTAACACCAGATGAGGTTTAAAAAAAAAAATAGTAAAAACAGCATCGTGAGTCTTTGTCCACCAAAATTAGAGCCAAGCGTGTTTCTGGCATGGCTTGCTCCCATCCCGGTGACTAATCTGCTGGTGAAGGGAGCCCTGCCAGGAGAACTTGTGGAGAGACGTCAAACATGTCAGCCTCAGATTAGATAATTCTCCCACAAAGGGAAGCTAATTAGACCACAGATCAAAGTATAGCATGATTTTAATAATTAGCCATGCTAGCAGAGAGCAAGGATATCACCCACACCAGCGCTCGCCCTGTGCCCAGGGAGCAGAGGGGCTGAGCTGTCCGGGCAAGCGGTGGCCAAGCCCAGGCAAAGGCAAGGGGAGGGAGGCAGAAACCTCTCTCCTGGGCTGCTGGAGCTGCTCCGCTCAGCTGTGGGCAACAAAAAGGAGCAACTCTTGCGTTACAAAGAGACCCAGATGCCATCTGACAGCCCTGCCCATCCTGCCAAAACCAAACTGAGAAGTCGATGGGCTTTGCTGCTGCGCAAGACCAAGCAGAAGTGAACCCCGAGGCAAGGGGGACGCAGCGTGGTTCAACGCAGTTTGCTCTGGGCTGCAATTCAGGGAAACAAAAACTTTCCCTAAGATATTTCCTGATCCCTGCTGGGAAGGGCGAGTTGTGGGCTGGCCTAGGTGTGCACCTGTGCTTATCTTCACCACAGGTATTAAGGTGGATGGGAGCGTGCGGGTCAGCGGGGCTCGGATAAGTTCAAGGATGCTCATCGTGAAAAATATATACGTGGATCAAATATATATACAGGAATCTATTCCACATGTCAAAGAAAAGAGATTTCTGGAAAGAAACCTGGTGGTAATGCAAGCTGTGGGTGCCATGGCAGCTCCACGCTGGCCGGGCTGACACGGCCCCATGCTGCAGAGATGTTTTCCATCTCCTTCTCTTCACTTTGGGAAAGCCGGTGAAAAACGCGGTGGCAGAATTTGCAGCTGATACAGGCTGTTATTAACTGTCATTAACTATTATTAACTCTCTGGGTGCTCAGCACCCAGCACTGGGGCTGCCAGCACAGCGCCTGCTCGCAGACCTTCAGCCTTCGGTCGTCGAGGTTAAGGGTCAGTGTTTTTAAAATGCCTCCACTGTGCCAAAGGCACTTTGGCTGCAAAATGAACCCAGCTAAATAATAATTTGCCCATGAAACTGAGTGGCTTCCTGTGTTTCCTTGGTGCCAAATGCCTCTGGCCCAGCTGTCCACTCTACCTCTTTCCACAACGTACTGCACAGACAGCAAAAATTCAATATACAGGGTCAAGCCTTTAAGATTTGGGGGATGTGGTTGACTGGAGAGGGGTCGCTGTCTATAGAAACTTGCTGTATTTGACCAGAAAATGCACAAAGACACCAAATCCATCTGACTCCAAGCATAACCACACCACCTATTTTAGGCCAAACAGCACACCCAGCATGGCCTGGGTGTGAGCTATACAGCCCTGCTCTACAGGTACACCTCGTCCTCTCCCAAAACGCCACCCTGCCGTCCCCGAGGGCGCTCGCTCTGACAGAAGCTCACACCCAAGTGCTGTGTGGTGACCGAGCGTGTGTCGACAAGACTTCTCTCGTGCTTGAATGTACAGGACCTCAAGGTATTCATCGCACGACGATGACTCCTCATGAGCAGGACTTGAGGAAAAAAAAAAGAAATTTAACTTATTTGACCTTTTCCTCAGAGGCTGCATCCATCGCAGCCAGCACCAGCAGCACGGGAGCTAGAGCTGAACTACCTACGGCTACAACCTCCAAACTGTCTGTGTTGGACTAATTATACATTAACCAGAAAATAAGTAATTCTGTAATGTCGCTGGTTAGGCACACTGGAGAGCAAAGTTCAGGTAAGCTTCCAAGCAAGTGCTTTGAAGCCTAGGAATAGGAGCTGCTCGAGGAGAACGCTATTAAATCACTTTATTGCCACCAAATCCCTCCAGCCCTTCCCCCGCAAGCTCCCAGCCACACAAGAGCCAATTCCGCCGGGTGCTGCCCACAGAAATGCCGTGGATGGACAAACTTTCTGAAAAACCAAAACTGCCGGAGAAGGTGCCCTGACTGCCTGAAGCAACCCTGCTGCCTGCGTTCTCAATCAGAAATCACTAATGAACCACCCTGAGCATCAGCCCGTGCACATCGGAGAAGGAAACACCAGCTCAGCCTTGTGTAAATGGCTGAGGCTGTAAACCAGGGGGAATCTGTCCTGGTTTCCAAGAGTAAATCTGAAGGTGAACAGCTCAAGACATAATAAAAAATATTCACGGATTGCCTCGTGCTGCGCCCGGGCACCAAGTCCAGCAATGAGACCGGCTCTGCTCGGTGCACAAGTGACAAGCACAGACACCTCCACCCTACCAGCGCGGCGTAGGGCTGCTCACCGCTGCTGGAAAAAGCCATAAGGGAACAGAAAAATCCTTCAGACACCTTCAAACCACAGCAGTTCCCACCCAGCTCCTCACCTCTGCCAGCCCCGACAGCTCCTGGTTCCTGCCTCAGCTGAGAAATGGGGGCCAGGGCTGGGGGGGCTGAGAGGGGTGGCACAGGCAAGAGGTAGAGAGCCCCAGCAAAGCCTTTGGTGGTGGCCGTGGGATGTGCTGTGGCTCAGTGGCAGGGAGCAGCCCCACCGCTGTGGGCCCGGGGAAGGGGGCTGGAAAAAGAACCGGCTCGGGGGAATTTGCTCCGGAGAGCAAATCTGGTGCTCGTGCCTCAAATTATGGCCAGATCTCAGCATCATCATCTGGAATTAAAGCAGAAGTAGGTGAAGTTCCAGACAGAAAAACCCCTATGTAACAAAAATACCTATGTCAATGTTTAAATTCATTTCAAAGCACAGATGGCAGAAAGAGGAAAGGGCGGTGAGCAGCAGCCCCGCTTTGGGGTCAGGACCTGCTAGATGAGCTCAAGCCCTCTTGTGCAAGCACCGGTGGCACTGATGTGGTGCAGTAGCCACCTGCTTGGGTGGGAAACAGTGATTTTACATGGGGATAATCAGAGGGACTGCAGCTGAGGGGAGCTGCTCTGAAGGGACTTTTTTGCCATCATCTCCATTTTAAGACCAAGCAGCTGACGAGTCTGGGATCCTCTGTTCCCAGGGTTCAGCACGTCCCCGCACACCGGTGCTGAGCTGGCATCTCCCAGCCTGTTCCCTCCAAGCAGCAGTGATAACAGGATTTGATGCAACAGCACAAATTAAATAAAACCTCCAGCGCTTAATCCTGTACCATCAAGTTTTGCTCCTCAATTGAGTTCTTGAGCTGAAGGTGTTTTTTTGCTGAGCTTTCCTGATGGCATGTCCTGGCTTGCCTTTCCTAATACAGACAAAAATGTTGGGTACAAAAAAATCACCATCTTGAGTTCAACCGAACTGCTTCTTTTCAGAGTTTCATTAGTGTCTGTTTTCCTCCTTCTAAAACCAAATTCTCTATTTTTTCCAAATGTCCATGACAATTCAAAAACAAAACAAGTATCCTTCTTTTCCATCTGGCTTACAGATGGGAACCTGGCGCTTGGTTTCCATCCTCTGAACGTGCTGTTGCCTCCCTGGCATGCCCCAAACCCCGTGGCAAACTCCACTGCTGCATCCTGTCTGAATTTGGCATGGACCCGGGATGATCCACGCCCTGGGGCATTGTCTGTGCTTGCTGTGGCTAACAGGGGTCAGCCCCCCTCCCCTGTCAAAAAAAAAATCCCTGCGGGCAGGATGGGGCCGGCAGCCCCCCTGCCACTGCTGCTCGCCCACACAGGCATCGTGTGTGCCAACGGCTGCGCTTTGGGCACACAAGAGGCGGCTGGCATCCCCTGCCCACATCCTGCCCTCCCCGAGCTGGGAGCTGTTCCCCGCTCGCCTCCATCCCTGCATGCTCCAGCACAGCTGAGCCCTGGTCTGCACAGCCCTGGGACAGACCCTGACCATGTCCCTGTGTCCTCAGGGCACAGACCCTGACCAAGTCTCTGGGACATGGACCCTGACCAAGTCCCCGTGTCCTTGGGACACAGACTCACAGCCACATGCGTCTTAGTCAGGACCTTTCCTGGCTGTGCCCCTGTGCAACATCTTATGGCGGATGTGGCTGCTGAGTCACAGGGACTCAGGATGAGGGACCTGAGACTCCCTGCCACGCTGTGTATCCCGAGCAGGAGCCATCAGTGCATAAGCAGGTGGTCCCTTGGCTACCTGGCCAGATGACTGGAGCCCACCAGCTGCCAAATCCAAAAGCCAGCTGGCGTGAAGATGAACCCATTACTCCTTTTCCCCTCTAACACAACACAAAAGAGCAGCAGCAATTGTGCACCTCTATGGGACTCACATTTTCCTCCTCTACCAGAGCTCCGTGCTCCCTGTCAGCACAGGCGAACAGCCAGACAGCGTGTCCTGGCCATGGCACAGAGAGAAAACCCAAACGAGTGCTTACGTGACCCGTCACCATCGGCATTC
>NW_010206951.1:18426-19235 GCF_000695765.1 Mesitornis unicolor
GCCCCCCGGCCCCTGCCTTGCACCAGCTCATCTAACCCAGCGCCAACGGCCACCAAAGGCACCAGCCAAGCTGTTTGTGCGTTTACTGGAAAACATTGATGTCCCCAACCACAGTGAGACTGGGAATGACCGACTCCATCAGCTGGAAAGCGCACCGTGCTGGCCAGTGTGCCAGCAGGAGAAAACTGTCGGGCTTTTATTTTCAGCCTTTGCCTCCCGTTCTACAGAAAATCCCTCTCCAACCCACGAGATTACACGGACGGGCGGGTCCTCCCCAGGTCGTTCACCCCATGTTTCCCCCCTTATTCCCTGCAACATCGCACCCTTTGCCACACACACTTACTTGGCTACCGCTGTTCACCCATCCCCAAGGCATCAACGATATCCCTAAGGCATCAGCGACCCCCCCAAGCCCCGGTACAACCCAACCTGGGGCACCGGGAAGGAGACGGCTCCGCGGTCGCGCACCTAAAAAAAGCGCACCTTGCTGGCCAGTGTGCCAGCAGGAGAAAACTGTCGGGCTTTTATTTTCAGCCTTTGCCTCCCGTTCTACAGAAAATCCCTCTCCAACCCAAGCACGCTGAAGTCTCAATGGAAAACACAGCCGAGATTACACGGACGGGCGGGTCCTCCCCAGGTCGTTCACCCCATGTTTCCCCCCTTATTCCCTGCAACATCGCACCCTTTGCCACACACACTTACTTGGCTACCGCTGTTCACCCATCCCCAAGGCATCAACGATATCCCTAAGGCATCAGCGACCCCCCCAAGCCCCGGTACAACCCAACCTGGGGCACCGGGAAGGAGAC
>NW_010206952.1:0-8439 GCF_000695765.1 Mesitornis unicolor
TCGACCAGACCCTCCTTGTTAGAGAGGAAGAAGTTCAAACTGAACAATACAACCAATCCTAAGGCACAAGGATGATATTCTAAATGTTAGGTGCCTAAACTGTTGTCTTTCTGTTATTAGGGAAAAGAGAAAGGCACCTCCAAACATTGTTGTCTGAAATAGGAGCAATGAATTACCTCAGGACAGGTTGAATCAGACTTCACTGATTATAGACAGAGCCATGATACTTGCTAGGATTGTTGCTGAACTCATAGACAATTAAAAAACAAAGGTCTCGAACCTGCCCTTTATTGCCAAAAACTGGTTTGGTTCAACCTCACTCTAGTTATCAGTAAGCTGATTTGATTTTATGTCCCCACATAAATTTTATTTCTCCAAACAGTTCGAGACAGTTAACTGAATGCATAATGGTATCTCATTCTTAGTTTGTATGTTAAGCTGTTTATGTATATTATTTCCATATTCCTAAGAAAAGATACCTGTGCTGGATGGAGCACTCCTGCAGGAGGGAGTGATTGCCCCTTTGTCACAGCCCACTTTAAAATGTGAGCTCTTTTATCCCAGCACGGCAACAGCACAATATAAATCATTCAGGAGAAGGGTGTAAGCAATATTTTTACTAGATAAGATACATGCCTTGAAAAAACACTGGATTCAAACCTTTCAACAACCCGTCAGCGACGGAATACCGACAAGAAACCGAAATGACCCCAAAATTACTGGAACACAGTGTAACTTAGCAACACTATAACAATTTGACTAGCAGAACCGAGAGAACTTAGCTTAATACTGTAACCCAAAACCAAAACTGCCAGCTGCAGCCGCATGTGTTGGAAAAAGTAAAAGAGAACGAGAAAATTAGAAAAAGGAGAGAAAAGAAAGAAATAGTTATCAGAGAAGTAGAAAAGGTGAGGGATAGTCACCACTTCCAAGGCCTCTGGTGTTAAGAAGGCAGCTGGACAAGCAGTTTCTTTGTCTTGTCCAGGTTGGAAGATGGTGGATGAACACACTGTCGCAGGCTTAAGAGGGGTTATTTAAGCTCTTCCCTCATGCCCCTTGCCTCTACCAGGTGATAGGGCACACAGCAGGACATGACAAGCCCCTCGCCTGGGCAGACATGGCCATGCTCTCCAGCACGGCCATTCCTGCCACTTGGGGGGAGGGTCGCTCCTTGAGAATCACCTGCTTTGAGGCATTTAACCCACGCCATGCCAGGCCAGGCCCATACACCTTTCTCTAGGAGCAGCCATGCATAAGTCACAGCAAAGACATCCACAACACTAGCTCTGAGAAAAGCATCAAGAAACAGTCATGGGGAACCTGTCACTTCATATCTTGTATGTCAGCGGTACTACTGACTCTCTGTGGCCTGCCTCAGAGATGACAGAAAGAGAAACTGCTGAGTCCAAACTGGTGGAGTTTGCTCCAACTCAAAGCTGATAAAGAAACTAAACTTGGAAGTAGGACTCTGCCTGCAATGCCACAGTGGGAGAATATTTTATGAATACTTATAATTTCTGTTCTATCTGAACAATCAAAGGTTTCTTTTTTTAAAAGTTCTGAAAAAGCTTTTCATTTACATATTTTTAAGCTTCTGGAGAACTGCCTACACATAAAAGGTCTGGCTAAACTCACAATTTTGACTGACTTGGGATCCCATCATAATACACCCCCACGCAATAATTTCATCACCTTTCCTTCAAGAACATTGTCTACACTGATGATCCTCTATTAGAAGTCTTAATATTTTCATGAATTAGAACAATGAAAACAAAAAAACAAACAAATCTTCCATACAGCCCAGGGGCAGTATTTTATTGACTTTGGTGTTTTTATTGTCATTTTGGAAACAGAAAAAAGGAAGTTGGGAAATAGATGTAGATATAAGTTAATACCTATTCACTACAGTGGGAAGGGTACTTGAATGGTTTCTCAATTTGATCACAACTTCAGCAAAAGTGACTTGAAAGGAGAAATTAAAATAGTCACATTTATGTCTGATTAGATTTTACAATGATTATTGGACTGAATTATTGGAAAGGCATAGGAGAAAAACAGGAAAGAAGTAAAGACTAAAAATGCTGAAGGAGCATACCCAGTAAATGGACTTTAGCAATAATATCCTGAAATGATTCAGAGCAGCAAGGTTACTGTAAGCAAGACTAGAGAACAGATGATGTCATAGTTAATGTAGACAATAATAAAAGCCCACACAAATATTTTTCCTGCATTCATAGTTGGACTGACAAGGTTTGAGAGAAAGCCATTGAAAGTGTCCCCTTAGAGGCAGCATAAGTTTAAACTTTGACATCACTGAAGTAATTTGGAGAACAGTGATGCTGATGCCTATGATGCAAAATGAATTAGTGAAACAGTTTGAAAGACAAGATC
Organism: Mesitornis unicolor; assembly: GCF_000695765.1. NCBI lineage: Eukaryota > Metazoa > Chordata > Aves > Mesitornithiformes > Mesitornithidae > Mesitornis > Mesitornis unicolor. Next base: position 2,392 of record NW_010206952.1, read on the forward strand.
GAAAGATTAAGTTTAGCCATAATGAATTGTGTGGCCAACTAGACACAGCTGTTTATGAAAAACAGACTAAGAATCTTGACTGGATGAAAGGAGATCTTCAACAGAAAAAACAGATTTTCGAGTTATTTAAATATCTTTCCAATACCATTTCAAAGGCATACTTGGAAAATGGTGAAGTGCAGTTTTGCAGCTGCCTAGAGGCCAAAATAACAGAGAAGAGGTCATGACCACAAAAAAATTAAATAATTTCAAGGTGCTGTTAAAATAAGGAAGCCAATGCTATCAGTAAAGGCAAAAATATCACTTCTTCACTGTTTATTTACACTCAGTTTGCTTTATATTCAAGAAGTTCACCAATTAACTTTTCTTTTTCCCCCAGAATGTTCAGCTATAACCTGCAATAAATTTAATGTTATGCTTTAAACTCATACAAGAATACAGTCTAAAGATGTGCATCTCTTCTGTAAAAGAAGTCTTTCTCCTTTTTATTTTATTTTTATCCTTCCTCACACTTCTACACTTCACTGGGAGGCAGTTTATCTGTTGAAATACATTGAAATTTTATATCTAAAATAAATATTCATAATGCAAGATTTTAATAAACTGTAACAGACATTTTTATGCTGACACTAACAAAGCAAGTGAATATAATTTTAAAAGAAGAAGAAAAAATGTGAATTGACATGAACTTGTTTCATACAGAGTGCCGTAATAAATTTAAGAGCCACCAGAGATCAAAAGAAGTGGAGGGATGAGAACAGGAAGGAATTTTGCTGGAGGGGATATCACTTGCTGAAATTGTAGCGCATAGGGAGAGAAACAAAAATAATAAGAAAAGAAGCCTCTGTTGTAGATATACAGTATAGATAAAATAAGGATTTTTTTTTAAAAAAGGAACACTGGCCTCCATAAATTTGCAACCATCTCCAGTTTCTTATATCTTATGTTTGCTTTTAACTACACATCTTAAAAACACAGAATGCTCTCTACAGTTTGTGGCTTTCTATCTTTCTCTTTTGCTGCTTTCTCATGTAGAGAAAAGAGCTGGTTTTGCAATTTGGAGTTGTGCCCTTGGCTCTAAATAAATTAGCATATAATCAAATTCATTTGCACCTGTGCAAAATGGTATTCTGTAGCCAACCTTATTTATTCTTTTTCATTTGATTCTGCCAGATTTATCTAAACTTTGAAAAGTCAAGTCCAAAAGTAAAGCAAAAACAAGCAGTCTCATCTTGACTCATACTACATTTATTGAATGAATTGCAATCAATTATTTCCTTTTAATCTATTTCCATTTTTTGTAAACCAAAAAATTTTGCAATTGAATGTTCCATGTTCGTAATACATTCCTGATTTCACAATCAAAAGATGAGAACATTGAAGGTATTAATCTGCTGAGACACTGAAGAGAGAACTTTTCTAAGAAACATTCAAGACTCACAAAGCCTTTCACCCTCAACTTGACTTCTTTACATATTTTCCTTTGACCATTGATAAATACCACACCTTTGCCATACACTTCACAAATCTATAAAAATATGACTTAATATGTTAATTAGCATTAAGAAAACAAAAGGGTTAATGTTATAACTGTACATCAGGAAGATTATGGCTGCTACAATCTGCACTCAAGTCTTTGTTTTGGGTGTTTCTTGAAAAGACTGTCTTATATAAAAGATCCCCTTCCTCTCACTTTAATTTTTTAACCAAATTGAATGTTTCTTTGTACTCAGACTCTACTCTACATTCTTCACACAATACATTTGTGCATTCATATCTAAGGTCATTCCGTATAGATTTTATTTACTTGCAGAACAGACTGAAATGGTCAGCTACCAAAATGTTAGGTCTTGTTAAATAATATAAGGAGCTTCCAGAAGTTTTAAATGTATGTTTCCTACCTAGTAGCTTTTTTTAAAAGAAACTTACAGAATGAGAACCGTTGTTGCAAACCATAAACTACATGCTACTACTCTCTTCCTCATAAGATCACAGCAGCTGCCTCCAGATATTTTCAGATTGATTACAGTTTATTTGCCTGCCTTCTGTCTTTTCTAAACAATCTTATTTTCAACTGTGAGTGACATAGTCTCAAATGCATTGCTTGAAATAATGCATGGGAATCAAGAGAAAAAAAGTCAGGATAAAGCCAAATTATGCTTAAGATCTGCATCTGCACATAACTAAGCTGATCAAATCTAAGGTGTGACACAACTCTCTATGAAGACCTTGTCTCAGACATTCTTGTTGCAGACAGTATCATTTTGGATTGCATTCAACAAGGCTATAAATATAAACAACTTTCTAGACAGGCGATATCATGGCTCTTTTAGGAAGTTTCCTAAGCTGTCTTCTCTAGTTCAGTAAGTTGTCTGATGGCCCTTGCAGGACAAATATGATGGATAAATGAAGTCTGCCATATTAAGCAAAAATTCTTAGCAGAGTCATGCCACAAAAAATGTTGCTCTGAATATGGCTCAGATCAGGAGTTCTGAGCCTGTGCTCTGTGGTTGCCTAGGTGGTAGACAAGCTAACAGAATACAATTCACAGTGGTTTAAAACTACAAATCAGATCTCCAACTAATCCATACTTTGATGCATGATAGAAAATAAAGAATCAACAGTAGTAATAGGAAATTAGTTTTCAAAGGTTAGCCTAATATTTCTCTCATTGTAAGTATTAGCTGCAAACACAGATTTACATACTGAATCTAGGACCTTTGGGTTTAAAACAGGTTGGTATGCTCTGGGAAGTTAAAGCTGGGAAGGTAGTATGAACTTCAGTAAAAATATTCCAAGACCCAGGGAGAATTCTTGAGGAAAAAGACATAAAAAGTAAATATCATTGAAAGTTAAAGAATTAAGTTTGACAACACTTAAGAGGAGGGGTGAAAATTTCAGGCTGATGTACGTAACTGAGATCCATAATACAAGTTTTAATAGACATTAAACCTCATAACATAGATGGAATAATAGAGATTAAATTAGAACTAAATTGTAAGCAACTATATGTATAATTTTGCAGTTTTTGTTTGATGGATTCTACTTCATCAAAGCAAACAGAGCAAGAGCAAGAAAAAGGAGTAAGAAAAAAAATTGAAAGATAGGATGTATGTGAGTGGTAACAATCTGGTTTTAAATCAGCCCATATAATTGGATAAAACTCCAGAAAATTATATCATGGTCAAGGCCTTTATGCTTTTCCCCCTTTAATTTATTAACTAAGTATTTATTTACAATAAAAGACATTGTATTTCCCTGGGTTTTTTCCCATTACAACTTTAGACCAATTACAACTATAATAGTACAAGTGGTCTGCGGAATTCTTATGTGTTTTTGTCCATGAACATTAATTCAAATAGATTTTTACTTAAACCAGAAGTTGTAAAGTTGTGATGTATCATCTCCTTAGGGAAACACCTGAGTTTGCATATGAGTATTGATACGATATCTGAGCTTCAAATGTACTTTCCTAGTAAAATGTCAGTCATTCAATCAGAGAGCAGTCGAGACTATGTGAAATAGTAGAGGTCTGTCACAGGCTGTGTCTAATGAACTTCAGATAGCTGAAGACATCTTCAAAGTGAACAATTCAAACTTCTAGCCTACCATATGTTTGTATTGACTCTTCAGTTAACAATTCCAAAATAATAACGACCTGAAGCTGCTTACATATAATTTGCAAGAATAAAAGGACTAAATATTTTGCCAATTTCAGCTATAAACAAAGATCTGATAGACAAAATGTTAGTCCTTTTACGGTAAAAATTTCACTGACACAGTCAGTGAATATTTCAAGAGAGTTTTTTGGGGATTCTGGTAAGATAAAACTACTGCAGCTATTTCCTTTAAGATTACTAGTATTTTTTGAAAGTAATAATAAAAGTAAAACAAAATAATAAAAAACCCATACCTAATTACCCTAATAAAGCAGTTACTTTACTGTCTCAGGATATCCATTTTACATAAGCAGAATCTGTATTTGCTAAATAAAGGATGCTTGTATAGAATGACCATAGCACAATGCATCGTAGTGCAATACTTCTGTAATATAATGTGTCCTTCATGTTTTTTTTTACTTTACAGTCACATTTCTATGTCTTTACCTCTCACACCTTTGTAGATCTTTCAGTTCCTCTCCAGTAGCTTACTCTACAGCTGCCCCAGGTGGACAAATGACAGCATATGTTGTGGCTGTGTGCAGGCTGCGTGTGCTCCTGCTAGCCAGCAAGCATGCACATGCTGATAGACTTAACAGCTGGCCACATAAAACTGATAATTGCTGATCTCATGAAACTTGCTGGATTTTAATTATGACCTTTAATCCTCTATAAATTCGGCTCAAATTGATAAGTACATTGAAAGCTTCTTGGAGAAAGGCAGACCATATGATTGCATCACTGCCTTGTTTCTAAAAGAAATCCTAAGAAATATTTCTGAAGTGACCTCAGTCAGATGACAGTAGGTCAGAAAATTAAGGAGCGAGGTCACGAGTTTTTGAGTCACAAGAAGGAAATCAGCACCAATGATCAGTCTGAGATACAACCTACGTCTTGGAGGATAAGAGGTTTTATTTTAGTCATCTTTGTTTCTGAGAGTGAATACTCTTCTGGAACTGATTACTTAGCTTCCAAAATATCTACTGTGGGAAAAAATGACCCTAAACATAAACAAATGCATGGAAGATATGTCAAAATGCAAATTATTTCAGCATGAGATTAGGGCTCGCAGTCAGTGACTGTTATACTCAAATTCCAAGTTATCTTAGTCCATCAATGGATCTGCTGAAATCCAACTGCTTGAGAAATAATGCATGACTAGGAAATGTAATGAGCAAGAGGCAAAAGAAGAAGCAGAAAGAACCAGACCTTTACTTCATAGGAATTTTTATAGAAATGAAAATTTTGCAAAGTCAGGAGCTCTATGGAAAGTTCTTTTGGTGGCTTTTGATTTAAGGTGTGGAAAAATAAGTCAGTGAGAGTAGAAGATCACATATTAAATCAAAGTAAAATGCTACCTAACTCAACTAGCAAAAAAAATGACTGGAAAATGTAGATAAAATATTTGTCAAATAATACTGAATAATTAACAAATTTGTAAAAATCAAAGATTGGGGGAAAATTTAACATGAAAAAGTTGTTTAGAGCTATTGAAAAAGTCCCATAAGTTCATCCATCTATAAGTCTGAAAAGATACAAGATCGTATTCAGAGTCAAAACATTTACAATGCATAGTATTACTGAAAGATAATTTTTAAAATTGTGGAAACCATTATAAGACAGATTTACTGACAGTAACTTGGCTGCACCTTTTATACTAACTGTGAATCTACTACTCTAAAAACAATGGCCACCTCAAAGCCCTTTAATTTCCTTACTACTTCTGCGATGTCTCCATTCTCAGTCTTTGTGACACATTCTGTCACGCATTTTGGTTCTCTAGATTCAGAATTATTCTTCCCAAAAATTGGTGCAAGAAGAATCTCTAACCCTTTTAGATAAATCCTCAGTAGATTTATTGGTAAGAACTTATCTCTTTGTGGTCTACGTTGGTCTTACCACCTTGGGAGAAAAACAAGCATGGCAACCTAGAATCAGGCACATAAATGTACAGCAAAGATGTACTTCTCTGATCATTTAATGTGGCTCAGAAGAAGCTGTTCTTTCACACTGTCTAATAAATATCAAAGTAAACTGAAATGGAACATATTTTTCAGTAGCAGACAAATGAAAGGTATGCTTTGGCTGAGACAAGCACCATGTATTATTATGACTCACTATTTCTTTTGCCTCCTCAAAAGAATGGGTAAATACACAGGCTATTCAAAGAGTTTCAGTGAGAGAGTTTTAACTACAACACTTCTCACAGAACTCTTTAAATGCAGGTCAAAGAGAAAAATAAAAAAACCTTCTCCCATTATTAATTTATAAAGTTCAGAGATTCTTCCTGAAGATCCTACATGATGCCAGAGAAAATAATATATTATATAAAATAGAGTAAATTAATACAGTAAGTTAGTGTCTCCGTTTAAGGGTCAGAGACAAAGGG
>NW_010206953.1:0-1378 GCF_000695765.1 Mesitornis unicolor
GGCCACGGGACTGGCATTGGGACTGTCACTGGCACCAACACCCCCCCGAGCTGGGGTCCATAACGAGTATGGGGGCTCCACTAACACCAAAATCTCCTTCATTTAGCACCAAATGCAGATAAAATTGAAAACCACTCAATTTAGGATTTTATGCCAATTTTGCTTCCCCCAAAGAAGGTTCCTGCAGTCGCTGAAATCAAAAAGAGCATCCATGTCCCACAGGACACGGACACAGTGCCAGGTGCTGGAGGATGCTCCTGACCCCCCCAGCTCCCGGTGCAGAGCCAGACCCCACGGCATGCGCCAGGATCGGGGGCTGCACCGTACCTGGCTCTGCCCAGCCCCGCACCGGGGAGGGGGCAGCAGTGGCCCACCGGTGAATTCCTCTCTTTCAGCTTTTCTGCATGTCCCAAGGTGGGAGGCTCTGCTCGGGGCCATTCCTGTCCCCCCATGGCCCAGGTTAATGCTCACAGGAGGGGGTGAAACCAGAGCCTGGGCTCCCCGAGGGGGGGAATAATGTGCACTATTTATTCTGGTGCTAATGCAAGCGAGAAAAGAGGTCTTAGCCTCTTTAATCAGTTTTTGGACAGGAGGTCTGCAGCATCCGGAGCAGGGCTGCAAAGGGAAGCCTCCTGTACCGGGATCCACCGGCAAACACGGGGGGGTCCATCCCGGAACACGCTTCCTTTCCCCCCTCCCCCTGGTTCCCAAACAGAGCAGCTGGGCCTGATCCTGCAGGGAGCTCCTGCTCTGCACCCCCAGGAGGGGCACCCAAACCCAGAGCAGAGGGACAGGGAGCGCCTAGGAGCCCCACACAAAGTCCTGAAAACGGGCGGATTTGGCCCGTCCTCCCCTCCGTGTTCACCAGCACCAGGGACGAGCACGGGTGCTCACAATTACCACGAGCCAAAGGAGAGAAAATCCACAGCGGGGACACAAAATCACTGAAGAAAAGGAACAATAGGGACCAGGCAGGATCCCAAAATCTCGCTGGATTGGCAAACCAACCATGGCAGCACTCAGCACCGCCATGGGGCCCCGGCTCCTTGCTGGGCATGGCCAGAAATCCAGGGAGAAGCAGCAGGGATTTATCCCCATAAATTCACACTTCCAATGGAAGCATCCAGCTTTACTGTGGATTTTGGGCAGTGTTTGCACATTCCCATCTCTGCGGGGTGGCAGATGTCCTTCCCAAAGGAACCGAAATGGAGATATTCCCGTTTGCTCCCTGGCCCAACCCCACCGTCTCTATCCCCCCGCTGTGCCGGGGCAGCTGCCCTGCATGCAGGAGCCGTTCGTCATCGCCGGGGCACGAGGGCGGCCGCTGCCATGAGCCACAGTTTCCACTGGAGCCCTGCGCCCTCACGGCCGCCCCCCA
>NW_010206953.1:1420-1885 GCF_000695765.1 Mesitornis unicolor
CCTCCCTCCCCCAGTCAGCGCTTCCCCGAATATTTTTCATTGCATCTACAAGAAGCTGAACAGAAGAGGCTGGAAAGGCAGCTATGTCACCCCAAAAGATATTAAATCCGCGAGTCCAAATGTATTTATGAGATTTTCTTCTCCTGCCCTGCTCTAAGCCGGTCCCTGAGGAACAGCTTGTGCTTTTCCAGTCGGGAAATGGAGCTGTGGGTGCCTCCAGAGCTGCTGATCCCAGAGACCCCCAGTCCCTCACAGCCCCTTGGCTCCCCCTCTGCGCCCAAAGCTCCTTCCCAAGAAAAACAAACCGGGGTGGGAGCAGCAGGGGTGCACACGGGGGGGGATGCACATGAGGATGCACGGCGGGGATGCACGGGGGCCGCCGCTGCAGCATCCCTCGCACCCGAAGGCGCTGACAGCTCCATTCAATCCCTGCTGCGAGGAGCCGCTGTCTGTGTAGGAGAGAGC
>NW_010206953.1:2028-2485 GCF_000695765.1 Mesitornis unicolor
GCTCCACATCAGCTCACACAAATTAAGAACACCCCTGCAGCCCCCCCGGGCCCTGAGCATCGCTGCAGGGAGGGGGCTCACAGGGGGCAGAGGGTTCCCCAGCCTGGGGATGGGGCACATGTTGGGGACCCCAATACTCCCTTGCTGTGTCCCAGCTCTCCCACACATCTCCATGGGGCTGGGGGGGGGGGTTGCCGGCGGGCCTCGCGCCCCCCCCAGCCGAGAACCAAGGATGTCCCAGGAGCAAAGCTGGACACAGGTCCTGCTCTGCCAAACCTCCGCTCCCCCCACACCCACAAGCACAGAGCCCCCCTCCCCTTGGGTTTTAACTCCCACTTCTCCCCAGCTCAGCTGATTATCAAAAAATGAGCATTTAGTGATGCTGCCCACTGCAGAGTCCCCTCCAGCCCCAGTGGGCTCAGTATCCCCCGCATTGTGGCCGCTGTTCCTTCCCGCG
>NW_010206953.1:2522-5518 GCF_000695765.1 Mesitornis unicolor
GGGCTCAGGAGGATTTCGGCTAATCCTGACCGGGGGTGGCACATAAAGGAGCCAGTGAGCCCTAAACCCTGATCCTTGCTCTCCAAAGCCCTGCTCGCCCCCACCATCACCTCCTCCCTGGGGGGTCAGGGTCCTTCAGAGGAGAGCTCAGAGGGACAGAGTCCCACATCAGTTCAGTCTTTGTTCTGGGCACCGTTTAAATCATAAAAATCACAGCAAGTCCAATTCATTACAGCCGGGGAGCGACTGATGGGAATGAAAAGATACTGGAATTGATGCTTTCTCTCCGTTCCAGTGAAATAACCAATTTGGAACAAATTAAGGGGCTCCCGTCTCTCCCAGCCTCTTCAATTGCCTCTGAGCCAATGCACATTTTTCACAGCGCGCGTTCCCTCCATTAGCAGCCAAAATTAACCATTTTGTTATTGAAACACCTGCAGGCAGGTGCCTCCCTTACATGGAGGGTGCTGGGATGGACCCCAAGGGCACAGGGAGGAGCCAGGAGGGGACAAAGGGGCACAGGGAGGATGAGGGACATGGCCGGGGCCACCAGCAGCTCGGGGCACAGCCGGCTCCAGCCACCCCAAACCACCACATGACGGTGTCACGGCTGCCCCCAGTGCCTCCCTTTACATTTCCCCCTATTTGTAAAGGCCAAACCCTTCACCCCTGCCCGCTCTCTGCTCTCAACATGATTTTCTGAGCCCAGCACCTGCTGTGTTTGTGCCGGGAGCAGCGGAGCATCCCCACAGCTGCCCCACGGCTGCGCCAGGCCTGGCCATGCTGGGGTTTGGAAGCAGCTCCGTGTCTGTCATTATTTTTTAATTAGATTTTTATTTCTTGCCGCTGGTATTTCAGTGCAATTTCCGCCACTCTTACCCGGGTCATGCAATGCAACCGCTTCGGAGAAGAGCGGGCACAGCCAGCCCACGCGCCCCGAAAACGGAGAATAAAGCACCCCGCGAAATGCCTGGCCCCTGCCATCACCGGGGCTTGGGGACACCGGGCAGGCACTGGAAGGGACCAGCAAAGCCCCTGTGTCACCAGCGTCGCCGCTGTGGAAACTTCCAAAAAGTCCACGTTTGCTCGCAATACCAACACGGTGCTCCTGCAAGGAGAGAGGGCTACAAAGGGTCGGAAAAAATGGTGAATTACACACTCGGCTTGACGCCGGAGACGCAGTGATATTTTCTAGCCCACATCACACCAGAGGTCAAGATTAGATGACAGTTTGGGCTAAAAATACTCGGAAGGGGAGGTTGAGGCGGCTCTGGGCGGACACCAGCGACAGAACCTTCCTCAGGGCATTTCTCAGAGCAAGAGCTGGCACTAAAAACAGCCCCTGCATTCACAGGGAAGAAACCCACCCAAAACACCCCAGGGGAAAGCTTCACTGATGGGGGAGCCCCAAAGCTGAGCCCCGGTGGGAGTGGGGACAGGAACGTCCCCAGCTCCACTGATGCCAAGAACCACGGAGAGAGCAGCAAACCTCATTAAGCAGCCAATTAATAACAGCAGGAGGACCCACGCATAGCGTTTAAAGCATGGGGGCGAGTGAATCCCCAGCACAGCCTCACAACCACTGCACTTCTCCCCCCAGCCCCACGGCCCCATCACACCAATTGCCAGTGAGCCCTCAGCACCACGGGTCCAAAACCGAAGCTTTTGCAATTTTACCACATTTCCTATGCGTGTGAGCCCACACGGCCAAACGCAAGCTGGGGGAAAAGGGGGGGGTGGAATTTGGGATTTCTAAACCTGCTTTTCCCAAGTATTCCAGGTGAATATCCCGAGCAGCTCACCCCGCTCCAGAGACACAGGAAAGAGCTCGTGGAGAAAAGCCCATATTTCAAACTGTTCTGAATACTGAAGCGATCGATGGGAGAGGGCAGATGGGCCAGGCTGCAGGCTCAGCACCGGGGCACAGCATCATGAGCACAGCACCATGAGCACAGCACCGCAGGCGCCTCGGGAGGGCCGTGCCAACTCGGTGACACCCGTGGCCCCCCCAGCCCCACGGGCACCAACACGCCAGCAACACGCTACCAGAGCGAAACCAGCGCACGCAAGCGTACAGACACACACACGCTCACACGTATGTGCACGCCACACACGTATGTACATGCAGGGACAGCACCAGCTCTGCTGCCTGTAGGGACCCCCCTCCAGACCCCAGCACAGCTCCGACTCCTGCAGCCTGTGGGGAAGTTAATGCCGATAATAACAAAACCACCAAAATCACCGTCCCAAATCCACCATGAAACGGGTCTGGGCGCAGCGTTACGCTCCGTTCACCACCGCAGCTCCGCTACCCTGCACAGCATTGACCCTCTCGCCCCTCGCAGCCCTCCCCTGCCCGGCACTGCCCCCAGCCCCATTTCACACAAAAGCATCAAAAGCGGGGGCAGCAGCAGCGGGTGCTGGGGCTGACTCCCAAATGCTCAGCAAGGGCGAAATAAAGCGGTGTCAGCATCAGGGACCTGCCCCGGCTCTGCTCCTTTCACAGCCCAGGAGCAGCCGATAACATGCACCGAGTCCAACTCCGCTCGGAGCCCAGCGGTGACCGGGATCGGCGGGGCCGGGAGGGCCCATTTTGTGGGCGTACGGCAGCAGAGGCAAACCACAAGGGCAGATTTAAATGGGTTTTCGGGCAGGATGCAATGGGGAACGGCAGCGACCTGATTTACTCGGAAAGAAGCAAATCTAATGAGGACATTTCAGCGTGCGGGGCGCTGGTGGGAGCAGGATGGGACCCGCAGGTAAACCAATATTGGCGTTCGGGGCCGGTACAGCCCCTCGCCCCCAGCACCGCGCATCCCCGCAGCCCTTTCCCGGCGGTGAATAATCCGCGTCGTTTGTCGATGTTCGGAGTTAAGCCCGTGGTGGGAATAGCGAAGGGGAGAGAAAACGCCCCCTCCCCAAAGCCCTCACGGAGCTGCTCATAGGAAACCACCCGATATAGGGGTTTTCTTAAAAGAACAACTCCAACATTGATT
>NW_010206954.1:0-315 GCF_000695765.1 Mesitornis unicolor
GGGGGTTTTAGGGGTATTCTTGTGGGTTTTTTTGTGGTTTTGGGCTATTTTGGGGTGGTTTGGGGTGGTTTTGGGTGTTGTGGGGGTGTTTAGGGGTATTTTTGTGGTGGTTTTGGGGTATTTTTGGGTGCTTTTGAGTGTTGTGGGGGCATCTAGGGGTATTTTTGTGGGGTTTTTGGTGGGTTTTGGGTATTTTGGGGTGGTTTTGGATGATTTGGGGGTATTTTGGGGGCATTTAGGGGTATTTTTGCAGGGTTTTTTTGGTATTTGGGGGTGTTTTGGGGTGGGATCCACCCCCCGTGTCCCCCGTCCCCC
>NW_010206955.1:0-20736 GCF_000695765.1 Mesitornis unicolor
CTAGTAGCAGGTGAAGTGCATTATAAACTAGTTATACAATTAGCAGCTGTTCAGCACAGGGCTGGCTGAGTCTTTGTGGAAGAGAGTGCTGCATGGATACAAAGCCAAGCTGAAGGTATGAATTTTAAGTTCTTGCTAAAGGGTTTGTGTTACTGCAAAACCTGGAACCTTTCATTGGAGGCTGCTGGTCCTAGGTTCTGAGCACAGGTCTGTACTTTGAATTAAGATTTTGCGAGTTATGAGAAAGCAAAGACTCGGGTATAAAGAGAGTCTTGTGTTAAGGAGTTTGTGCAATCCAGAAGTTGTGAAAGGTTAGAGAATGAGAGGATGAATCTTGGAATGGTTTAGTCCTACTGAATTAAGTTTCTGGTTAAGTTCTTGCTGGTGTATGTTTCACCGTTCTTGAGTTCCAGAACAGTTCAAAATGTACATTGAGAGCTGAGGAGCTTGCTCTCTTTTTTGGGAGTGGACTGTCTTACTGGAGTGGGCTGTTAACTCAGTTGAAAAATAAAGAATTGAGCATGTGTTTCTGAAGTTCCTTGTGTGAATTATGTTTTGTTTTGACCATGTAAACTTTGCAGTCAAATTTTGGGGGAAACCAGAACCTTTTGCTCCAGTGAAAGGAAAACCCTGGAGATGGAGTTGGGAAACAATTGTTATATAGGGAAATAAAACTTTTGGGCATGCAAATGGATGAGAAAACAACTGTAAGACCTCAAGATGGGCAATTGTGCAGGTCTGACAGAGCTTAAATTGTGTGCTGCAAGTTTGAGAGCTACAGCACATGAGGGAGGTACCAGAGCAGCAGCAGCTGTAGTCCCTTGAATTTTTGCATTCTTGGGATCTCCAAACTGCACAGAAGGAAAGCACTTTCTGTTCACAGCTGTAACCTTTTCTGAGGCACAGAACATACAATCTGGTTTGGCAGCTGTGGTGATAGCATGATCTAGAGGATTTAGCAGCCTAAAAATTTATGTGAAGTATTTGGGAAATAACAGTTCAAAGAAGAAATACCTAAATGCTGCTATACTTAATTATTTTGGGGAACTACAAGAGTACCTAAGGATAGAAAAGATGCAAAGTTTTTCCTGGTTTTTCGAGCTAAACCTAGCTGACAGATCAGCAGTTCTGTTAGAAGTTTTCCATCTGGTGCCTTGTAGACTGCTCCTCAGGGCCATGCAAAAAAAGAAAGCCAGTGACAGCAAGCTGCAGGTTCCTGTAAGGAGGACGTGGGGCGTGCAAATTGAGAGTATTTGAAAACCATGGTTCTCTGCTGCAGCATTTCTGAACCTGCCACAGGAACGTGGTATCAGGAGTCAGGGAAAAGAATATCCAAAAGCTACAGCCTGATGAATCAAAACTTGAGTGGGAAATCATGGCAGAAGCTGGCCGTGCTCCGTGAGCAGCCCCTGGCAGAAGTTTGGGGATTTCTGCATGGAACTCGCAGACAATTCCCATATCACAGACACACCACAAGCTGGCAGCCTTTAGCAGTCCGGCAGAGGAGGCGGGACCTAAGCAGCCTGAGCTGTAGGTGGAGATCTGGCTGGCTGGTGGTTTTGTGCAGCTCCATTGCAGAGCCAGGTCCCTGGATCCAGGAGTCTGGCTGTCATCTCAGTTGTGTACCAGTGTAAATGATCTGCAGTGGGACCCTGTTCAGAGCATTTTTGGCCTAATTTGGGTGGCACCTGGTTCATTGTTTGTCTTTAACAAGTTAGTGCCTGCAAAGGGCATCCTTGGTCCAGGGGAACTGCAATGAATTCTTGGCCTTTTATATCAAATGAATGGCATAAAGGTGCAGGGAATGGGAGTGCTGTGTTGGAAGAAGCTGTGCCCTACCGTGTGGACTCAGCTGTAGGAAAAGGTGGCTTTTCTCTGCTTTGCCAGCCTTGCTGCTTTGTCAGAGTGGTATAAGAAGAAAGCGCAATTTCTCCAAAGTGTCTCATAAGGACAAATTTTTCAGGCATGGTATGGCCTTGTTCCAGGGAGTCGCTAGCTGAACCGTATTTTTCCTGAGTTCGTGGTTCATGTTTTGTTGCAAGTCTACTGCTCTGAGGGTGGTATGCATGAAGATCACCCCTGAGATTTCCTGGTTTCCTAATGTTTGGTTTTGAGTTGTGAACTCCCACGTTTTGGGAGGGCAAGAGAAGTAGAAAAGACAGCTGTGTGAAAACAACATTTATTTTGCTGTGCTATTTTTTTCTTTTTCAGTAAGCTGACAATTGTGTTTCATTCTCACTTCTACAGTGCTGTGTCACTGCTGACACTGTAGCAGGCAAATGTTAGCTGACTGTAGTCAGATTTTACACTCACATTGACTTTCTGTGGGATATGAGTGCTTAACTCCATTTGACTCCTTTGTCAACACTGTGATCATTACTCCATATGTATGCAAAGCTTTAGAGGCATTCAGTCATCTCTTGTTTAAATGACTCTCGTTTCTCTTGTTTAAAGCAAATGTTTTGATCATTTGTTTATTAAGATTTTATTAAATTTGGCCTTAATTTGGTGAAGCATGTACTGAAGTCAAAGCTTGATTGCTCAATGAACGTTTATGTGCAAGTGCTCTGTTGAACTGGGATGTTGGCTCTGTGTGCAAGGGAATCTGTGAATAAGAGTTGTGAACCAATTACTGAATGTGAAGAGATAACAAAAATGAGCAATGTGAGATGTGTGCAGGAAGCAAATTGATTTTCAACTTGCTAGAATCATTGAACTAAGTATTTCACTTTTTGCCATCCAAATATGAGTGAATGTGTCATCCAGCAGTAAGTATAAGAGAGAATTCTTGATAGGGAAATTTGTAAGAATCTGTACTAAGTGACACCCTCATTGCTTTTCTTCCAGGTTTGATATTGGCAACTATAATTGTGTCATGCACGATTTGGCACATCTCCACTGAAGTCATGAAGGAGATAAGTGGGACCATAATGTTTAATGAACATATATTTCCCCTCTCTATCCACACAGCTGGTATTAATGTAGTTGCTTATTAGATCAAGGCAGTGATATAATGTGGCAAGTCATTGCAGTCCAAGGTTTTGCTGAGTCTCTGAAGCTGAGTGCTTGATAGGAAATATTTTGTACACTTCTCCTGAATTGAAACTTCAGTTGCAAAATATCACTCCGTATTTTTCTTCTGTGTTTTTTTTTTGCTGTTGTTTGTTTGTTTTTCTGAAAAATTGTTCCTCAGTTGTTACTTGATGATAATAACATGTCCATTTAATTTGCTCAGAGGTTAGTCAGACAGTGGTGGGAGTACTGCAGCTCTGGTTGTAACACCATGTGGTCACCTGCATCCCTCTCTGATCCGAAGCTATCATCCGCACTGCCCTCTCAGTGCGTGCAAGTTGCATGCAGCCTGCGCTGCACTGAGCACAAATTCTGTGATAAAACTTGCGATTCTGCAAGAAGCTAAGGGATTGTTTTTTCTGCATACGCAGAATCACAACTGAATCTGAAGTTGCAATGACACCATTTGGAGAAGCTCTCAGTGAGGGAGAATGACTCTCAGCAAGGCTGAATGCTTAGCTGTTAGTGCTTTGTCTGGTAGGTGGATATGCCTTCCCATGCTGACAGTGGAGGGAGAGAAATAAACTGCATAGTCCATGAGATTTATATTTCCAAGTAATTTAGACCATTATCCATTGAAGTTGCAAGTTGTCCATCTCATAGTGATCAGAACTGAAACGGGTAACATTCCTCACCGAGAGAGGAACCCAGTGTATTTGGGTACTAATGTGAAAACATGAAGTGGCACTGGCATTATTGCTTCCAGCGAACTTACAGCTCTACTTCCATTTAAGTTGAATTAGCATCGATTTTCTTCTGTTTTCTTACAAATCTTTAAAAATCTTCTGGTATTTGCCTGCAAACCAAATGAACCAACTGGTTTTGAACTGCAGATATATAAAAAAAAAATGAGCTGTGTTAGCCAACTATTTGCATTTGAGTGTAGGAAATCTACAGAGACTGTGATAAGCTCTTTCTGCTTAAGTTACTGTTATGAGTGGCCTGTGTTGTCTCCTGGTTACTATAAAAGTCTCGATGTAATTGTGTTTCCAGAGTTACAGATCCATCAATTCCATTGGTAATTATGTGTGAAATTACTTTGTCATTGGCTTTCCCCCTGCTTTTTCCTGAAAGGGGGGGGGTGGGGAACAAACAACACATTCACAAAATCTTAATTATATGCAATAATATTTTCTTTACTGACCCAAGTTATTTCATATTGGTTAGAAGTTCTTATTTCCTGGTTTCACATGTATCTCTCAGAGCTGCGTTCAATTGGCAGTGTACTGATGATAGTGCTGCTTAAATGATAGCTGATGATAAATATTATCCTTGCACAGACATTGGGCATCATCATATGTCATGTCTGCAGACCATTTTTTTTTTTTTGCCTGCACGGCAGATTTTTGTGGCTATGAGCCAGGAATTTTAATGAAAGAAAACATCAAAGATGCAGAAGAAATGAGAATATTAGTCAAGGAAGATACACAGTGATGCTCTCTGATAACCCCTGGTAATTGACATTAGAACTATGTGGGAGCAACTTAAATAAACATCTGGACACTGAGTTTAGACATTTCCAGTGACAAAACCCAGACAGATCTTCTGGACTTGCAATAATAAATATTTCAGCGCAGTCCACATGAATCAACTTAGAATTCTGTTTTCAATTATTCTAGTTTTATAAATATATCATAGTTAATTATTCAGGGATAGAATTTCTTTTGAAGATTGAGGAATTTGATGTTTGCTTCATTCACATAAAGTTCCACTTTATATTTATATCGAATTTACTCCTGTTTGTACAAAAACAATGGTGCAAGCTTGCCAAGAGCCATTAAAGCAGAATGCAGCTGAACTTTTCCTGGGGTGGAAGGGCCTTCTCTGAAAATCCTGGCAGTACACTGCAATTCATTCCAGCTATGGTAACCACTTACATTGTGCTGAAAAGAAAATTATCAATAGTTATTTAAAATTATTCCAATACTTTTAGATATTTTTTAGGTTTTTTTACTTTTGGAAACATGATAGTGCTAAGAACAGCCACTGAAGAGATGTTTCTATGTACCCAAGTGTTTAAAAGAGGTAGCAGTGAAGCCACAAGACTGAGTGAAACACTGGTTGCAGTCCAGATTGGATCCTTTTTTATATTTTTATATTCCTTAGAAAAGCTGCTTGTGTGGGCTGTAATTGCGAAATCAGTGATTAATTAAGGAACGAATCATGTCTCTGAGCTTGCAGAGTTACTTACACATTATATTACACTGACTACATTAATGCATTTTATTATTCTTATTATTTTGAGCCTCTCTGTATCTTTGCTGCTAGGTGCCCTGAACAAACTGAGGGATTCTTCTGGAGAATATTCAGGATTCATTGCCACTTTCAGTTTAACTGGTGCTTCCCCACAGCCCAGGCTGTCAACAGCAGCACATGTTCCTACAGTTTCCTACCTTGGCTGTCACTAGTGTAAGCTGACTGCCAACATTGCCGAGCCACTGGTCGAGTTATGTTATACCAACAAGTTAAGAAAGTTTTAGGGAACTGCTGTGTTTGCCTGACCTACAGGTCATCATCCCTTTCAGAGGTGGAAGAAGTAGAATTACATTTGAGTACAATTCAGAAAGTCCCTTCTACCCTAGTTGTCTTTTGATGACCTCCTCATAGGTGCTAGCGAGCTGCTGTTCGGTCCACTTGAAGCCTCCCCTTCTCCACACTGATCAGGTACACCGCTGGCTTGTGCAGCTGCCTCTTTACCAAGACCCCCAGGGCGTTTTTGGCTGGGCTGCTCCCCAGCTTGTTGTCATTTCTGGGCAACCCATAAGCAAGCATATTAGGAAGCTGCAGGCTGACAAGTGTATCGCGTTATTCAGTTGTGTCACAGCTCTCCCAGGTCAATAAAATATGTTTTCTGTTTTCATGTTTTGGAAAAAATAATGTAGCCTAGCCTGGCTATCCTGAACTGAGCCTATCTGAAACTTCAGCGTTAATTAAAAAAAGGCAATTTGCGCTTTGTAACCCTTTCTATGTTCTATAAAAGTGATGGATAAGGAAGCACAGTGAAAGCTATAAATCAGCCTTGAGTCTGATAATCTAATAAGAGCATCTCCTCAGCAGTTTCACCTCTTGCTCATTGATCTGTAGCTTGGTAATTAATTTTCCCGGGTTTTAACCTTGTATTTATTAGAAAACCTAATTCCTTATTGCTAAAACTATGCACCGGAAATTTGTAGTGTAATAGTTCAGACAGTGTAATCTATTCACTGTTACAGGAACACAGAGGAGAAAGACAAATTATTTAGAGGTTTATTACTTGAAGGGAACCATCTGAGGAAAGACAGGGAATAAAGCTGAATAGATGAAGCTAAGAGGAAAATGTAGATTGTGACTATTAAGCAAAAGCTTTTATAACAGAGGAAATATCTTCTGAATGATCCACTATGGGAAGGTGCTAGGTTCTCATCTGCAGGTGCTTAAAACTCCACTGGACAAAGTACTGACAGCAGAGAACAGCTCTGCGCTGACCAGGTCAATGGGTAATCGGGATGTGCTGCCCATGCTGTAACAGCAGCATCCTGCTCTCTTGCAGGGCATCTACTCTTTTCAGTTCTATTTCTGATTAAAACCTGAAGGTCTGGTTTAGATACGTGAAGTCCCATGGAATTTAATGGAAATTGCTCATCAGATCTTGAATCTAAAATACATTGACGGTTCTGGTTACCTCCTCCAGGTTTGTTTTCTGATCTTGCTGAAAGGATGGGGCAGTCTGGGTAACTGCTTTACTTATCAGCTGCGCCCTATTCCAACATAGCTTGATTCTGCCCCAAGAATGAAAAATGCTGATAGAAAACAGTAATAAAATTAACTTCAAAATATTTATAGCAGATGTAAATTCTCTTTATGCGTTCTTTTTGTGCTTTGTTTGTGGAAAGGCAGAAGAGCTCGAACTGCATGTCTTGACCCCTCCTTTGGCTCAAACTGCCATGCAGCAGAGAGGAATTGAACTTTGTAGGTTTGTGCTTGGTGGCTGTTGAGAGACTTGACATACGTACATTTACAACGTTAAGTTACTCCGCTATTTGGGTATTTTTATTTCCTAAATTATTACAAAGTTTTGTAGAAATCCAAAGATAACAAACCTTTAAATCCATACATTACAAGCTGACTTTTGTACTTGTGTGCCACAAACCTATGTTATACCAGCCGAGCAGACAGCATATATTGTTATGAGGGTATCAGAATCTTCCTGCAAAACAGAGGTCAGGTATATTTGCCAAATGTTCAGAGGAGCTGTTATCTCTCTTACAAGTAGTCTCTCCGGGTTATCAACTGTTTGGCTTATGGCATAAAGGGAATCAGCAAAGCACCATTTAGGATTTCACCCATTATGCCTGTCTTATGAGGTATCACACTCTTCTTCCACTGAAAAGGGGCTCTGCCTCTTGTGTGCTGGAGAGATCAGACTGTACTTTTACTGGTGGTTTGAGGATCTGTGGGAGACTGTCACCTGAACTGCGTATTTCCTACCTTTTTAAAACAGGGAAATGAGAGAGAAAGTTTCATAGGTCTGGAGGGAGCAGCAGCTTGTGTTTCAGTCTGTGTCACATCTGTCTAACCTCTGTATGTGATCCATAACTGTGCCACAGCTTAGGAGGTAAGTGCTCCAGAGAACGTGATGTGATCTCTTTTGAGTGTTGGTGCCTAAGAGCGGATAGCTCCAAAATATTTGGGGGTTCCGAGGTTCAATGATCTAGAGATCACGATGAAAACCTAGAACACCTTTTCCAGCCATGTGTCAGGAAGGGGAGCATGACACTCATCCTTAAGCCTAGGCTATACTTACTTTTATGTTCCCTGCTAAACTGATGCCTAAGTAAATACCTTTACCAGCGTGAATAGAGGAGACGTGAGAATCAGATTACAGTTTATCATGGAACTTGATACGAAATCCATACTTTGTTGCCTGGACACTGCAGTGAGATGGATGCTTGTAGGAGTGGTATATGTTACAGAGCTGCCCTGGATCAGATCTCTTTTAAATACATTGCACATGAGCTTTGATCAAGGACCTCCTGGCCGTGTCCAACCAGTGGAGAACCAGGAGGCTTTCTGAAGGACAAACTTTCCACTTTACAGTCTGCCACTACAGCAGGAAATGTTTCTCTAGGTTATGGTTTTACTATTGGTAATCCTGGTGCTGTATAATACAGGATCACCCAACAGTACTAATTCAACCAGGATACTATGCAGCTACACAACTTGTTCCTGTCTATTTAGCTGGTGTGATGGTTATGCTGCCTTTATGGTTTTATGCCAGCTGTGTAAGGACAGGCAATACCTGATCCAGCACACAGCCCAGCAGGAGAAAGCTGGAACAAATACGAAACTCATGGGGTCAGTCTGAACCAGTGTAGCCATTTGTTCTACCTGCTGAGTAGTGTTTGGTTTGTGGCTGGAACTAGGTGCTTAAAACCAGGCTTGCTGTCTGATTGAGCCATGATCTCAGTAAAATCCTAATCTGTGTTTCTGGTTGGAGAGTCAATATACACCTGTGATAGCCCTGTTCACTGCTGCAGAGCTGTGTCATACAAAGCATTTTGTGGTTTCTGTCGTTGTGCCAGTGGTTTAAGGCTGCCATAGTAATTTTAAACCCTAAGGCAGAGAGAAACCTTCTCTCCCCTCCCCCTTCCCCCCAGAAATGAGTGGCCTTATTTGGAGCTTGCTTTAGGGTTTGAAAATTGTAACTACATTTTTATATAACGAGCTAGTGCATTCCTGGTGTCATGTCATTAGAGACATTGATATGGCACCAAGCAGCACCCTAGAAAACTGGCAGGGCACTGGAGGCAATGTAGCCTCACTAGTGCCAAGCTCTGCCTGGGTTAATGAAGCCCTGCTAATGAACATCATCATGCTAGGTAGCATAGCCTCATGTCAGTAGAGTAAACAATCAAGATAAAATTTGAATATTGTTTAAGAGGGTTTTCAAATGTCTTTTGAAATTTGAAATGAAAATATAGGTGTATGAGACCTTGTCTGATAATACTTCTGTTTCCATTGCTTGAAGAATACAGCTGGCCTGTTTGCAATTTCTCGGTAACAGCTTAATACCAACATTAAAACATTTTCCTGTGCATTTATGATGTTCTGTCAAGCTATGCTATCTGACAATAATAATAGTGTAATTAAAAATCTAGTTCTTTCATGATACTTTAATTAAATATCAGACCTCCTTAGGGAACTTAAGAAGAAGAGAAACGCAGAAACCTGGAATAACTCCCCGCAAATCACCCCACAGGCCAGGGGCTGGGACTCTGGGAGAAATCCCAGCCTGGAGTACTGGCCCAGGGGTTTCATTTGTGAGGGGTGGAAAACCTGAGGTGACAGAAATCGGGATGGTGGCAGAGCTGCACCTCAGGTCTTGGGTTGCTCAGGGAGAGAGGAGCTGGCCTCATGGCTGCTGTGAGCCACGAGGCTCAGGTGAGCAAGGCCTCAGGCCAGGGACAGGCCCTGTAAAAGGCACCCGGAGGGCTTGGCTCTGTGGGGCCTGGTGGCTGTGGTGGTTGCACAGTGAGATGGGATGGTGTGGACTCCCCTGAGCCCCAGGAAAACCTCAGTGAGAGCTGAGGAAAAACTTTAAATGGGCCATAGCCTGAAGATATTATACTCTCCCTGGCTGACAGCCTGGGTCTGGAGACCAGCCAGGGAGGACGAGAATGGGGCCCATGGGGTCCGAAGATATTAACAAAATAAATAATTCTGGCCGCAGCGCCCCCTTCCACTCCCCTCAGCACATTCCACGGAGCAGCCGGCAGCACCCTTCCTCTGCTGCTGACTCCTGAGGTAAATCAGACACACCGCGCCTGCTTCGTATTATTAAAAGAAGGAAATGGAAAAAAACCAATGTAAACACTCTTACAATTGCTGCGGAAACTGGATATAACCAGGTTATTCAAAGGGAAAAGATTAAGCCAACTGCGTATGCCAAGTTTGCCTTCACATCTGTTAATTGTAAGGGGATGATTTTAAAAAAAGAGAAGTCATGGTTTAGGGCCTGGTTCAGCAAAGCCTGTAAATATGTATTTCACAAAAACAGGCTTAAATCTATCCCTTTTCAATGAAGCCCTCTCACATGCTGATGCTCACAGAAATAAAACATGTTTTTCAGGGCTGTGCTGTGGGAGGAGAGCTGCCATGGTGGGCAGACTCTGTCCTGTGAGATTGTGAGGGCATCCCAGTCCACTGTTTTAGCCAAGAAATCATTGTTGTTATCCTTACGAAAAGAAGAAATGAGCAGTGTTTTAAACACTTTAAAGAACAGAAAATGTCACTGTTGCTATTATTTAGTTGTGATTGTATTGTTTTATTATTACGTTATTATATTACACTTATATCATCCACAACGTCACGTTTCCGAGTTCAGCACAGTCATTTTAACATCAAATAGCTAGTCTTTTACCTCAGGAGAATCTTTATTTTAGTTTAGCATGCACACGGATTTGAACTTAAAGACAAGTCTTATTCAGCTCTGCTTGCAAGTTGGTGGCTTATTCTACAGAGCCAGGATCCACTTGTTACTGAAATGCTGATTGCAGTAAGAAAATTAAAAAATCAAAATCATGAACTCAAACTGCTATGTTCAGGTTTTCTGGTCATTGACTTTAAATATCATCCAATAAGAAACAGCGTGGTGTCGTTGCCAATTATTTTATTGTGAGCTTTAAAATATTCAGTAGGGACTTAGTTTCTTTTTAACACTCCATCACCTGAATCTGTCAGATATGAAAATTTTTGCTTCATTTGTGTAAAGTGATTTTCTGTGTCTGAAATCTGGAAACATCAGCTCTAGAGCTCAAATATTCTTCTGTCATGTAAATGTTTACAAACAAATAAGGAAATTAGTCAATCCCTGTGATTTTGTCTTTGGAAGCTGGCTAAATTTTTACAGTTTGGAATTGTCAATGCTGAAAATAACTAGAGCAGAGGATGAACACATGTTCTGTGTCTGCTCAAATAAACTCTCAAGAGATTTAGGTTTTCTAAGTGGTCTCTTAATTTTAGACAATAAGCTATTTTAATGCAAAGAGTACTTTCATTAAGTTATGTAGATGCTTTTCTAATAGGAGTTTTTTGTAAACTTTCTCAGTAAAAGAATAAAATAATAATTATACTAAATTATTAATAAGAAATTACTAATAATTAAAATGTAAATGAACACTCAGTAACTGGAAAACTTTGCACGCTTTGTCTGAAACAGAACAAAATGGTTTAAATAACATACTCTAAAAAGTAGTCTTTAATATGTTCTTGAACTATTAAAGCTCTAAATTTTAAGATAGAAGGCCATTGTCAAATTATGACACAATCTTCCTTACTAGCATCTTTAAATGTACATATTTTATAAGTAAGTTATATGGCATTTGGAAGCATTTGGACAAAATGCATCAATTTAATCTTTCATGAGCTTTTGTACATCTTTCCTTGCAGAGTGCTTAGGGAGCATGAGTATTTTCAAAGATATCTGTGACATCTGTTCTTAATATTCTAACATCTTTCTTCCGTGTACGTTTGATAGACAACATACTTTTGGCAGTCTTTGTTATTAGGATTGCCAAAATGTTGATATTAATTTGAGTGCCTTGGTTTTCAGGGAGTGCAAGCCAGAATGAGCCTTTTCAGAGACTCGTCTTTGGAACCAAGTTATTTCTAGAAAGCCAAATGTTTCAACATTCTTTTTAGGTAATCAGAAATAGATTTATAATAGAATAAGGAAACTATTTCTGTTCAGAAACAGTTGTTCTGTTATATCTACTTCCTCATCTTTATTTCTGATCTGTGTAATTTTACATATAACACTTTGTTAGAACTCCGTCCAAGTACCAGGCTGTAGGATTTTGCTTTGCTAGATACTTAACCCTCCTAAATGCCTATTTAAAGTGCGCTGATATGAGTATATAAATAGCATTTCATTAAGAGATTTTCTGAGACTTAGATGTTACAGCATTGAGCACTGTGCTGTGCAGTTTTTAGAAATCTGAGCACGGAGTGAAAGGCACAGCCATGAGTTAAGTGCCAGGACTTCTTACACAACATGAAAGAGCCATGCAAAGTCCAGATCATACCAAAAAGTAAAAAGAGAGCCAGTAAGGAAGTGCCTCCAAGTACTCTGGATTTGCACTCTGGCTCCTGATTAGAGAAAGGGTTCCTAGATGTTTCTTTTCAGAAGGGAAGCTTCCTTCTGGAAGCTGGAGCATAGGAAGTTCCATGTGAGTATAAGAAAAAACATTTTCACTGTGAGGGTGCCAGAGCATGGCCCAGGCTGCCCAGAGAGGTTGTGGAGTCTCCTTCTCTGCAGACATTCAAAACCCGCCTGGCCGTGTTCCTGTGTGACCTGGTCTGGTGATCCTGCTCTGGCAGGGGTTGGACTGGATGAGCTTTCGAGGTCCCTTCCAACTCCTCACATTCTGTGATTCTGTGTGATTCATTTTTTTGAAATCACACCATCCAATGATTAGCTGACTGTAGAATTCAGCTGGAATTAAGTCCCTTTATTGCAGAAAGTCTATTCCTTTCAAATCTATTTCTTGTATGTCTCTGAAGAATTCATTAGCCACAGGTCTGCAAACTATTCTGTTCTGATGTAAGCTTATCTCCTCTGGGAAAGCTGTTACCCAGATTAGCAAGCCTTGGGGAGAAGGAGAACACGGCCTGGGTTTCTAACCTGTCTGACATGTGGAAGGGAAGTATTCTGAGGAGGCCAGTGTGACCGATGGGAGCATATACAGGATCAGGCACAAGTTGATGACCACATGAATCCTGATGGACCCCGGTGTGTGTAAGTGCTGAGTTGTATAGCCCTCCCCAGATTGTGGCATGTCAGAAAAAATGTAGAAGCCAAGCTTTAGGTATCAAGAAAATGAGGTACCTTCAGTTAGACAGTAACTGGGAGAGGGTTTTCAACACTGCACTGCAGTTTTTAATGTATGTGTGATACTCAAAGCAGAACATAAGTGGGAACTGAGTATGTATCAGCTTTATCCATTGGACCTACTAGTGTAAAAAAGCTGGGCTTAGTGTTATGTGACCAAGCATGACTACTGGGGATATTTTATACACCAGATACATGAGCCAAAGATCTTATCTTATGTTTATATCCACTTCAGAATCTGCAGAAACAAAAGTGAAAAGCCCATGTAGACACTGAAATCCTGTCTCTGTCAAAGTAAGAGGAGCATTTCATAACAACTTTGTCACAGATCAATCTTGTAACGTGATATTTAATTTTGACTATGGATGTTTCTCTTATTACAAGAAGTAAATTAATTAAGCTGCTTTATTGATAGTGTTGTCCTATGTTACAAATATTCATTGGCCAAATTTATTTTTATTTATAATCCTGTAATTTCAGTGTAACTTCAGTGATGAGAAATTCACCTAGAAATGCAGAAACACAAATCCACTCACAATCATCATCACCTTGACTCATTCCGACTCGTGTTAGAATTTTATATGTTGTTTCTTCCCCCCACACCCCACCACATAGATGAGTTTTGCTACTGCCCAAAGTGAAATACACTGACCTTTCCTGTTAACTTTGTAGAATGAAATTCCTAGGCATGAGATCTGTAGCAAAGGTTACTGTTCTGTGGCTGTAAGGATGGCTATGGATTCTTCTCTGTTCAGCACGGGGAAAGAATGTGCTTTATAATGCATGAGATACCAGCAACAAATTTCTTGACCTGCCTGAATAGCACAACTACCACATATCATCATGACAACAGACATGCAGATCACAGAGTATCTCTGAATGGTTATTTTGAGTACTATTCTCTTAGTGGTGATATTTTAATTCCTGTCATAATTTAACTAAATTACCCATTTCCCATAGGAAGCAAATGAGAGAGAAGTTTTCAGTATCACTTGTGTGGTATGGTATCCTAAATCCAGTATTTTGCACTATGTGGATTTTGGCTTCAGCTGCCACAGTTTGAGGGCTTCAGTCTGAACAAGGCGTGTGTCCTGATGTCCCTGATGCTGTGTGTCAATCTGGGCATCCAGACTTTTGGAACTCTTAAGAACAAGTCTGTGGCATTTATGTAAGTGATACGGCCATCTCCTGAATGTTCCTTATGTTTCCTTTTAAATGTTCCCTATAAAGCTGGCTCACTGACCTTACGTGAAGCAAGTGAATATTGATACCAGATAAGTAATAAATAAATATGCAAGCGCGCATAAAATGCGGCTGAAAACTAAAATGGCAAACGAGGGCCAAGTCTCCCCGATCCTTTTGCGAAGATGTGCAATTTCTCTTTCTCTCAGTAGATGTCAGCAACACTACAAAGTTGCCCAGTTCACCGCTTCGAGAGTCCTGTTTACGATTTTAATTAGTTTTCCAATTTCAGTTTTGCAAAGGAGTAGCCCATCTAAACCGATGGAATCTATTGGCCTCTGAGACAGGATTAGAGACTGTTATTCCGTGTCTTGGAATAATACTGTGTTCTCAGTAATGCAGAACTCATACAGGGCTTAGTGGAAGGGGCTTATTGCTACATTTTTAGAATTTTCTGAACGTTTACCTCACGTTCGCCCTCCAGGCAAACATGAAGTAATATAAGATGTCTAATATTTTGCTTCTTTCTGTGAAGTAAATCAAAACCGTGGGAATGTTTTCATATAATTTGATTTACTCCTGTCTCCTACAATACCTCTTCAACTGTTCAATTAACTCTCTGCCTGCTACAAGGAAGGGACACAATCATATTCTGACTGAAGGCAATGGCAAGTGTTCTGTTGGCTCTGCTGGGAGCTGTGTCAGCCCCAGAGGAGTTCATAACCACAAAGGAAGGATGTGGAAGGAAGTTTCTTACTAGAATTTTGTGTGTGTGTGTATGGCAGGGAGAAAAAGGGTTGTTTATTTCGGCATGTAAGGAACATTCATTTTGCCGCATATTATAAAAGAAACAGAAATATTTCAAAACCATCATGCACATGAAATAGGGACCAGAGAATAAACATTCCAGTGTCTATTTGGTTAGAAATGTAGAAATTTCATTGTCTTCTGTTTCTCACAGGATGGTCTCTTCCTTCATCTGATCTCTAGCAGGAATCTTTCATTTTTGGTAATATAAAGTACTTGTGAAGCATGGCAGATTTGCACTTTTGGATGTTGAGATCATACCCTCAGAAACAGGATCAGCCCAGAAAGCAGCAGTGAGCATCTTTGTGTCACTATCTCATTGGCAAGAGCACCAAAACAAGCAGCACTAAGAATTAGATGTGTGTTCAGCCACGGGCAGTGCTGGGGATATTTTGCATGGCCTTTGCTTGTCAATGGGGAAATGGGCTTTGACCATTTTATCTTGGCTGTGGAGTGTGCCTACACATGCTGTAGCTAGCTAGAGCTGGTCAACTCCAGAGCCAAATTCCTCTAACCAGAGATGCAGTCACAAAAGAAAATTAGGAGGTGAATAAGGTGGAGTAATTTTAACTTCTAGCTAAGGGATAAAAAGGAGCTGTGCTCCCTAACCTGTGCTGGCTTATCAACAATAGCAACACTGAGCAAGTATCACAATGCTGACAACATCTTTGTTTTCCATGTCCACCTCAGAACATTTTCATTTCCTGTGTCACAAGCAACATTACAACACGTTGCCTTCAAGCCATAGCTTGGGAGCCACCATGTCATAGTATTCCCTTTATGTTCTTGTTCCCTAAATTGTCTGTCTCTTCCCATGGTCTGTCCCTTTTGGTGTCCTCTCCTTCAATGTCCTCTCCTGCCTTACTGTCCTCTGTTCCTATTCTTATTGTGTGGTCTTTGATCCTTTTCTGCTTGTCAGTTGACCCGTTCTAGATAAATCCTTTTCTCAGCTGCACTTTTCTGATAACCCCAGAGGAGTGGGCTGGGAGATGCTCTTTGCCAAGTGTTGCCAAAGGAATAATTGTCACTTCTAGGGATGGGTCCAAAACATGGGGAAGCCAGTGTAGTTTGAGCCCCCATGTGGGCCCATCGATGTCTGGGTCTCAGGCTGAGTAGATGAAGCAGACAAGGAGAAGCAGTTTGCCAAACTGAGCATGGGGTATGTGGCTCCAGGATGATGAGGGAGCAGCAACACGGAGCACATTTTACTTAGAGGCATCTGTTAGCAGCCATTTGGGAACTAAACCATATGACCCCAGTGTAATCCTGTTCTGCTTCCATTGTTCTGGGCTCCTTTCTCACTTGCATAGCCAGCAGGAGGAAGCTGGTGCCTTTGGCTCTCCGACTCCTCCTTTGGCTCTCCTTGCTGTTTCTGCCTCTGTTGTTCAGCTGTTGAGCAAGTCTGTTTCTTAGGTTTTGGCTTGCTTTGCAGGGTATGAAGTAGAGAATGCTGAATCATAGAATCATAACATCATTATGGTTGGAAAAGACCTTTAAGATCATCTAGTCCAACCGTTAACTAACTGTACCATGCCCACTTCTAAACCATGTCCCTGAGCACCATATCTAGACGGCTAGAAACTGCTGCTGCTTTGCAGAGCATAAGATTTGGAGGGGAAGTCTTTGCCACTTCACCTCAGACTGAAACTGGAAAGAAATGGAAAGATGTCTAGTGTCTGTCTGAATGTATTTGAGAAAATGTCTTCCTAGCCCTTTCTGGGGTTACGAGTTTTGCTAATGATGTTCTGAATTTACTCAGCGGCAGAGTGACAGGAATTCTCCCCATCTTCAGGGTTGTGCATAATGATAGAGCCAGAAGTACTGAAAAAGTGTAGTGCTGAACACCGCGTTAGGTTTCGTTGTCTTCATGTAGGTCTCCTAGGAAGCTTTTGAAAGATGAACTTTTGCCATGAGATTGGGCATGCAGCTACGTTTCTGAGTAAGTTAGGATGGTAAGTAGTTTGTGCTTAAGTCACAGTAAGAATAAGACTCGAATGTTCCCAATGTCACACATATTACAGTATGAAAGAGGAGATGTCTAACTTAGTTTAACTTTGTGCTCGTGACAATTTTTTCAAGTCATGATTGTTGCCCTGGTGGATTGGTTTAGTTGAAAAGGAAGGTGGTGACAGTCAACATTAACCATAACATGAAAGCAAGGTTTAACTATTACATAGCTGCATAGCTAATCATGAAAAATAAGACCATGAGTCTTCCTGCATGTGCACTGTTTCCTGAAACTGATTTTCAGGCCTTACGTACATCAACAATAATCGACGAATCCAGCCAAAACTTGCTTCCACAGCAGCTGGCCTTAGGAAGTTCCCTGGGCCTCCTGTGTTCTGCAGCTGTGGAGGCTATTCCCTGCTCTGAACGAAAGAATCTCCTCCCTCCTGTGACTGCAAATGCTGAATGAGACATCCTGTAACATCCTGTTCAGAGGGGTAGGGCTGAGAGCTGAAGGCCATCCTTGGCATTTTGGTCTTTGTAGATAATGATAGATGGTGCACAACCGTGAGCAAGGAACACTTTAGGTCATAAAATAGGAGAAGAGATTTCTGGTGAATTGTTATGAAATTTCATTGCCCAAAGGTCTTGGTGCTGGTTCTGTTCCAGAGAGGGTGAGGAGGAGAGAGATTAAGCAGAGGTTTAAAGAAAAAATAATCTGGCATATTACAGTATTGCAACATCTTGGGCGAGTGCAGAGAGCACATTTCTCCACATACACCAAGAGTAAGCCCTGGAGAACTGCTGCATGAAATGTTTCTTACAGAATCACATGAAACTTGCCTACTTTCAAGTTTTGCTCTGCACTGAACTGTAAAACTGTCTGTTCTAAGTTTCACTTAAATTCATTACTTTGCACCTTTCATACAACTTGAAGCCCACTTATGGTTTTGCAGATGAAGCCTGATGGTTTCAAGTGAGTTTCAATTTGAGCTTTTAACGTTCTTGTTCAAACCTGAAACTCAAAGTGAAATTCAGGGGGTGCAAAAACACATATGTGGAAAAATCAAAGGGAAAAAAATCACAAGAACCTGTGCAAGCCAAACTTGCAATATTTCCTCCAGCTCAGGCTCTATCCATTTATGCAGGTTGTCTTAGTCTCCTTCTCTTGCTATGTGGCTGTGGAGGCCAGAGGATGTGATGGTGGTGGCTGTGAGGAGCAGTACTGCCAGAGAACTGTGCTGTCTTTCCATGGTCAACTACTGTCCTAAAGGGGACGGCAATTCATCCAAATCTAAGTTTGTCTTCAGATTCCATACAGGCATTGGTTTGGCAAGAACAGTGTAAGCTCTGTTGATAATGTGTAACTGAAGCTGGAGAAACAAGGTTTGAAGCTTATTTGGAGCAGGGAACGGTTTTAGTAACTGAGCTGTAACAAATGGGTAATTACAAAGAGAGCTAGGTGGTGGGGGTGGGAAACCAGCTGAATTATGAGGTTTTATCTAATTTCCATCCCTGCAGCACTTTTGGTTGGAAAACAGAAACCAAGCATGGCTTGTTATTGCATGAAATAAATAAAACCAAACCAGAATGCTGTGGTGGCTTCTTGATCTGTAAAGCATGCAAAGCTAAAACCACCACATGCAAAAACGATCACAAGAGTGAGTGCAAGCTGAAGGGTTGGTGATACTCACTCTCAGCAATGCACACAGCTCGCAGTTCTCAGCACAGCTGACCTCTTGGGAACTGATAGGAAGTCCTGGCTCTGCTTGAGTCAATGGGAATTTTGCTGTGGACTTCAGGGAAGCTGGAACTTCACAGCATAACCCGTGTTGTGCAATATATTGTTCCTGGCTCTTAAAAACCTTGCAAAATCTTATAGGTGGGCAAATACGCATTTGTAGTGCTCTGGGTTTTCTGTTTAGCAAGAATAGGAAATTAAAGGCAACCCATGTTCACTACAGCTAGCTAGGCTCCTGTAGTGACATACTATCTTACCCCTGAAAATTAAATGCATAAATGTAGAACTAATGTGATTGTAAGCAGTCTCTTGTTGCTCATTCTGCTTGTTTATATGCGCCATCCCCTCCCTTTCTGCTGTCATCTTAAACTGCTTCAGTGCACGCAGGCTTTGGCAATGCTTAAAGAAAGGGGTCGTGGTCTTGTCTGGTCTTTAGGCACTGAGGTTCATCTCCTCACTCCCATACAAAATGTGGGCCTCAAGTAGTAGTTGTCATAGTTAATATTCAGCCACGTTATTAAGATAATTTAAGGTACTTTCTGTTAAGTAAACTAACACCTCTGCCGGTTACATTGGCAACAGAGAAATGCCACATTCAGCAAGCAAATAGGGATTAATTTTTGGGCCTTGTTCACGGATATCCTTAGAATTGTGCCACCATTCCTAGGCAAGATAGAAGAATGTTTTTTAATTAAGGATCTTTTTTGACAGCTGCCAATATAGTTATAAAAGCTTTTATCCTGTTCACTCCATGTGTTGATTTCTTCCTGCTAAGTGAGCCAAAACTTTATTTTCACTGTATGTGAAATATCTGGCTGTTTTCAGGAGTTTATGTTTGGAGGCAGGGCAAATTCAATTCATTGACCACTTAAAAGCTGTGCATTCATAACTGCAATGGCTGGGGTTCCTTGTGTCTCCTTCCTTGTCTCTTCTCTCTGCAAGGCTTAGGTACAAGGATGAGATCTAGAGTCCTTTGGAGAACTTAAAAATGGAAAAGCAACATACTGTGTCTTTTTCATTTAAGTCTACCTCAATAAACATATAGATGAAGTGGCAAAAAGCTGGCAATAAAATGGTGTGAAACCTGAGGTATGTACATCTCATATAGCACATTGTTAGGGGTCCCAAAGCAGGTTCCTACGTCCTTTTATATGCCAAAGCTGTAGATGGACCAAAATAGCACCATTAGTAGCTTCCAGTGCTGTGTTCTTGTGGTGGGAAAGGCATTGTGAAGGAAAAAATCACTTACTTTAATGAGAATTTGAAAACTACTTCAGCAAATCACAGTATTTGTAAGGTGACTTGCAGTGTGAATTGACCTTATAAGGTCCACTTCAGGAAATATCATGGTATTGCTGCCCAATAATTCTCTGAAAAGTTTAACACCTGTAGAGGAAGCAGCTGGGATCTTAGAGGTAGAGGCAGCTTGCTGCACCAGTCAATAGATATTCAAATTAAGATGCCGCTTCAAGAACTTTTCCTTTCAGGAAAAACAAAACAAAACAAAATGTGAGGTTTATTTCTGTGGTAGCTCATCTGGAGAAACCCTCTAATGATTTTACTGTGTTCATAAGTGTGACACAAAATCAGCAGGGTGTAGCTAGTGGTGTAAGATTTGGAACATTAATTTAAGAGAGAAAAATAAGCAGGAAGAGAACTGGATGCCAAGAGCGTGTGAGAATCAGTTGGGGTAGGACTTGCTTTCAGTGTTGTGACCAGCCTGTGAGTGCTCCTTCTGAAGTCTGCAAAGTGGGCACATAATATAGCTGCCCACGCACTATGGGTTTAGTGCCAGCTGGGGTTTTTTTTAAGTATAGATGAATCAGGGAAATTATATTTAAGCTTGTTTTTGTTGGGCATGTGATACATCCAAAAAATTGCCAGCTTATTTTCCCAGCATTTCTTTCTGCAAGAGCCCAAATAGCTTCAGTTGCCACATAAATCCGCAGTAGTTACAGTGTATTTATTTGTTATTATCTATGTAGACTCAAAATTACCTCAGCGAAGAAGAAGTCAAAACAATTCCTTGATTTTTGAGAGAAAAATTATTCAGCCCCCATCTCACCTCCACCCACAGCCTTCTTCTGAGGGCTGTGACTTTGTCTTATGCTTCAGCAGG
>NW_010206955.1:20767-21811 GCF_000695765.1 Mesitornis unicolor
GAAACGTATTTTTGACTGAGTTTGAACTGCCTAGAGTGTGTTGGATCATAGAGGTGTACTGTTAGAGCTTGTATTGGACACGAGATGCTTCCCTTGAGTACATCAAAGTGCTAAGGTTTCCTGCAAAATTGATCTTCATGGTTTTCAATGCATGGCTAGTTATTTATGTTTTGTTATTACACAATTTCAAGGTATGTAAAAATTAAAGGGAAGAAATATTTTCTTTTGGTTCTGTGTAAGAGGGATACGGGACCAAGTTCACTTCGGCAGAATGCTGAGTGAATTGCTGAGAAGAATGATAAAATAGATTTGTACAGTATTTGGGAATTTTCTGTGGGAACGTAACTAGAACACAGAAATACACTCCATTAATTTCTGAGAGATATTTCCTATATATTGATGAAGTGAGTTCTGTCCAATGCCATGGATGATGTTATTGGAGATCATTAAATGAATTAGCTGTGTTAGGGGTTCCACCCAATCATGTTTTACAGCAAAAATCACAGTATCAGACCAGATGCTCATGTAATGAAGTACCAAGAGTGGCCATTTCTTATGAGGTTCAGGTATAGGCCCTCTCAAACTTTGGAAACTGGCAGCTTAAGGATATCTTGTGCTGGGTTATTGTGTTCAACAGACATGGGCATATCTGTCTTTCATGAACTGATCAAACCCCTTTCATAGGATATTCTTACTTGTGACTTGCTCATATCCTATGGCAACAATTTTTTACGTCTGTTTTTTGTCATTTTACGTGGTAGTCCTACTTTATTCTTTCATGGTGAAAAATAATGACTAGTCATTCCCTGTTCAACCATATTTCCTTCATTATCTCTCTTCAACTCTTTTGTTTTCAACTTATTTCAACTTATTTTGTTTTCCATTGTCTAGAAACTTTTTCATATCTATCACCTCTTTCTAATAAAGAACTCAATAAAACAAATAATCTAGAATTAGAAAGTAGTGGACAATCTCTGTGTAATACACTCTGTCCTCCAGTCCACTGGCAGAAAAGCGATGAGGTAATTTTATTTAACATTTAAA
>NW_010206956.1:0-998 GCF_000695765.1 Mesitornis unicolor
ACTGCATCCTCTGCTTCTGTAGGAATTTCTTTCTCCAGTCTTTTTGTATTCTGTAACATAAAAATTCTCTCCTCTACAGCTTTTGATTCATGTGGTAGTAATTGCACTTCTCCATTCTTAAAAGCAATCTGTGCATCTAATTTGCTCAGTAATCTCTTCCCATCAAGGGCATCAGGCATTCCAGCATATATAGAATTTGATGCATTACCCATTGTTTACCTAACTTAAATTTTAAAGGCTGCAAAAGGGGCCAATTTTCTTGTTTCCCTGTGGCACCAACGACATTCACAGTTTCATGACTAAAATTTTCTTTACATGTATTCAGAACAGAGTAAGTAGCTCCTGTATCAACTAAAAATTCTAGTTCATCATTCCCCAGCCTCAAGGTAACCAGCAATTCATCTGAGGATGATTCCTCCTGTCCCTTTCAGGCCACATCATTTAATATCATTAGTTTAATACCCTGCAAAGATGAATCTAAATTCCCTGCTTGTGGGCACTCCCTCTTCCAGTGCCCCTTCTCCTTACAGATCACACACTGGTCTTCTGCAAGGCAACCTTTTCTTCCTACCTGTCTCCTTCCCCTATGTGCAGCAAATAATTGCCTCTCTCTCATCCATTCTCTCCGAGCCCGTTACATCTCCTTTTCCCTTTCTCTGTTATTATACACTTTCCATGCTATTTCCAACAATTTACTATAGTTTCCAATACCTTTGCCACTTTTTTCAGATCCTCCCTATATGTTCCAGACATCTCTTTCCACTCTTTCAAATCCATCTCTGAGAAAGGAACTTTAACCCACACCGGCTCTTTGACTGGTCCTACAACCTGAGTGCTGCCCCCTTCCCTGTTTCAGTAGCTAAGGTTAAAGTTCAATATCTATTGAAATCCTGTATGTTAGAATGTTATGAAAATCAGTAATCTTAAGAATGTAATGTTAGCTGTTTTATTACTAGCTATTGTGTTTAATAAGTCTGCTTTATGAGACTAATGAAACT
>NW_010206957.1:0-645 GCF_000695765.1 Mesitornis unicolor
AACTCCTCATATTCTGTGATTCTGTGATACGGAGTCTCCAGCCTAAAGAGCTTTTGTATCACCACATGTTATTTTCACCTATTCTAGCAAGGCTAAAGTGCTTAAAAAACCAACCAGGCAGGTTGGGACATACTGGTGGGCACTGGGAGATAGGATGGGCTGAGCACCCATCAGGGATGCGGGGTTTGTCGGGCTCTGGCCTTCCCGGGAGGCCGGGAAGGCCAAAGCCCAACAAACCCCGCATCCCTGCCGGGCACTCAGCCCCTCCCTCATAGGATCAGTATCAAGCAAAAGAGAGCTAGAAACAGTTCAAAAAAGAAAAAGAAACTCAAAGAGCATAACAGGCCGAGCACAGAGCACGCCCTTATCAGCACCCACAGGCGCCAGCCCCTGCAGCGCACACAAAAGGCCAAAGGCAGCCCCTTGGGCCTAGCCGACAAGTTTTAATATTTGCCTTCGGGAAAAGCAAACTAATAAATCCCCATGGGTTTATCCGTGCTTCCAGGTTGTATTTGTTAGGAAGAACACCAGGCAGGTTTTCCTCCTGGTTACACAGGTAAATAGCAGTACAGGTCCCACACCCTTCCTCTTTTTAACGGCCTGGCTTTCTGTTTGCTCGCCGGCTCTGAACAAGCCGGGCCTACA
>NW_010206957.1:656-11342 GCF_000695765.1 Mesitornis unicolor
ACTAAAGGCAACCGGCCTTTGAAGTAATATTTAAAATATTAAATATTAGCTATGAACTTCAGAAGGTGCTGAGCTTCCTCCCTTCATCCCCAGAGCAGGGCCGGAGGATGGGCAGCATCGGCCGCTTGGATTCAGGGAGGAGCAGCTCCCAGGGAGGGAATTGCTCTGAAAAAGGATGCCCCAGTGTGAAGGGGCATCGCTGGGGGTAAAAAGCTGAGTGATCCAAAGCCAATTCCCTGTGGGAATTCAACCTCCTCACACCTCAGCACTCCTGTGTGGAAATCACGGTGATTCACAGGCGGTGAAAACAGAATTTGGCTTGTTGTGAGTGAGGCCAAACATGGGGAACACCATCCATGGCAGCCAGCATCAATTCATACACATCCCTGGGGGGACACCATCATTTGGGGTGTCTCCCCACAGCCATCATCTGGTTTTTGGGCAGCAGAGGAACACTGCGGCTCCCCAGCAAGCCAATGGGTGTCCCAGCTAGCCTGAAAATCCAGGTTTGACTCATGGGTGGGAAGTCTCTAATTTGCCCGAGGGCTGCTCCTACGCATGGCCGCTGTCTGGGGCACGGCCCCGGCTTCACCGCAGCGCTCAGACCCGGGAGGAGGAACTCCAGGGCACCCAGTAACACCAGGCTGACTCCAGTGCTGGTGCTGGTTTGCTTGCTAAGGAGAAGCAAAGGCATCATGTACGGCACCACCACATCATTTAACTGATGCAAATGAGCTCGACGTTGGGTTTTTTTTGTCAGGGTCTCCCAAAACCCATCGCTACCAAACCAAAAATCAAGCGACGTTTCATGCATTTCTGGGTTTTGCTGTCCTCTCGTGCCCAAGGCCGTAACTTACTCAAGTAATGGGTTTCAAAGGAAAGGACCCAAAACTCTGTGTTTCTGACCAAGTTTCTGCAAGTTTGTCCCAGAGAAATGCAAAGAAATAAAGTCAGGACCATGCAGAGACCCCACCAGTCACACCAGTGACTCTGACATCCGGTCACCGTGGCTGCACACCAAACACAGCCACACAGAGTCCATGCTCGTGAGGCTGCTGTGCTTTTTAGATGAAAGGACATTATTTTTTTCTAATAGCAGCCTAAATATTACTTTAAAAAAAATAATAAAAGGATATTTCCATTACATAAATATCCTTTTTATGTTGTATTTCCACACGGCACCTTCCGGCGCTTCACATTAAGTCTACCGAGGGAGGGAGGGAACATGCAGCCCAGGGACGTGAAAAAACATGATTTAAGGGGAATTAATTTGCATTTGAGTGGCTTTTGGAGCAGGAGGCATGCTAGGGCCGGCTCGCCTGGCCACGCACCCGGGTAAGGGTTGCAGAAAGGGAAGGGGGGAAAGGACAGGGGAGAATTTTCCTGCAAAGCAAAGGCATTCAACTCCTGGCCTGGCCTTGTTAGGGCAGAGACGGTTGCCAAAGCGCTGGTTTCCTGCACAAACGCATCCCCCCGGCAGCCCCGCGATAGGGCCATGATGTAAGTGTGGCTGAGCCAAGGCAAACGGAAAAGAACATCGAGCACTCACAGAGGCAACGGGCTTTATTAAGAAGTTTAATTGTTTGAAGGTGACACTTCCCCCCGCCCCATCTTGACGTTCCCCTCGCTGCGGTTTGGCATCCCCTGCTCCATGTGGGGTGTGATGGGGCCGAGGGTGCTGAGGACCCCCCCAGGGCCCTTGGCACAAGATGAGACCCTGCCAGGTAGTTTTAATCCCAATCACCAGCTCAGCTCCTCTGAAGGCTTTCACCCCACCGCAGGCATCAGCGCTGGGTCCAGCCATCCTCACAAAGAGCCCAGGACCCCGAAAGGCATCAAAAAGGAGAGCAGAGGGGTAAAAAAAGGGAAAATGAAATCCACAGCTGGTTCCTTGGAACAGGGCAAGCACTTGGCCCTGCACAGGGAAACGCATTGAGCTGCCGTTTGACCCAAGAGCACTTTGCCATCCATCGCCTGGACTTCCCGGCCAAGAGGATAATTCCCAAAGTCTGGCGGAGAGCAGCAAACGAAGTCCTTTCAGCTCCACGTGGGAGTCAGGAGCGAGGTCAGCGCTGGGAGGAAAACCCCCCCATGGCTGAGGCCATGGATCCCAACGTGGATACAGGGGGCGGCTGGGGGAGGCTGTTTTCGGTGGTGGAGCTCACTGCAGCCCCCGATGCTCCACTGCTCCCCATGAAGCTGCCGGTCCCTGCGGTTCCTCTCTGCATGCTCAGAGCCGAGGATGCTCCTGGGTGCTCTGGCCATGATCGGTGCCGCAGCGCCTTGGCTGTGTCCTCTCAGGTCCCCGAGCCTTCACCACGGACCCTGTGAAGTAAAAACACGGCGTTAATGGCAGGTCCAGGCTGGCAGGCAGCCGGTTGTGACGAAGCAAAGTGCGACTCCTCTTTGCCACCAAATGTTTGGAGCAATGTCTAAAAGAGGAGACGCACCAGCAGCCCCAAT
Organism: Mesitornis unicolor; assembly: GCF_000695765.1. Taxonomy (NCBI): domain Eukaryota; kingdom Metazoa; phylum Chordata; class Aves; order Mesitornithiformes; family Mesitornithidae; genus Mesitornis; species Mesitornis unicolor. Next base: position 3,120 of record NW_010206957.1, read on the forward strand.
GCCTCCCCTAACAGCACCTTTAGCACCAGCACCTTCGAGCTTACCCCGCATTCAGCAGCACCACGGGCCCTGTGTTTTGGATGCTGGAGCCTGTCACAAGCCCTGGGGCTGGTGGGGATCGTTGAAGCCACACAGTCCATGTCTGAGCTCTCCATCCTCAGCAAGTCCCGGTGAGAGCTGCTCGGACGGCGAGAGCAAAGGATGTGCCAATGGCATCCATGGGGGAAACCAAGTGTTCCTCAGCCACGTTGCTCCAGAGAGCCCCAAAAGCAGCGGCAACCCCAAGGCTCAGCTCCTGCGGGATCAGGAGACATCACATCGGGGTGTGGATGGGTAAGAAACATCACCAGGGGCTGAGGGGAGAAAATGAAATGGCCATTTCCATGCAGCAGACAAAACAACGGCAGCCGGGGAAGCAGAGGAGAGGAGCAGCTCATCTTGTGTGGACGAGGTCCCAGGGATGTGCAAGTCACCCAGCACCGAGGCAGGAAGGAGATAGGGAAGGGAAAACACAGTGGGATAGCACTGGATCTCATTCATCCCTCCCTGTCCAGGGTCTCTCCTCCTATGAGCTCTCAAATGAGCTGCACTGCACTGGAGGATCCAAACTCCACCGTTAAAGATGGCACAGCCTGGACAAGCTCTTGCCCATCTGGGCAGATTAATCATTTGCTCTCCTCTGTTTGCTCCATAAGATCATCACACAGCTCTTCTCTCAAGCAAACCCTGCCCAGCTCCCTTAGCATTAACCAGGGGCTCACAAAAAGCAGGGTAGAGGTTTATACCCATTTATCGTGCAACGCTTATCATCTGTTTGCTTTGGACCTCGCAAGGAATATGCAAGCACCATTGGCACCTCCTGGCTGAGATATCACACCCTCAGCAAGACAATGGGTGGGCACAAACCCACCCCTGTGCCCCTTCCCCAGGCATCAGCTTAGGGCTTTTTGGGAAAAGAGAAAGCGCGGTGTCTCCCGAGTTTGCAGAACCACTGTGCGCAAGTGTCCCTGGCTCTTGTAAATGTGCTAAAAAATAAAACCCTTTAAGAGCTTCCAGATGTTCTGTTTATGTTGTGGTGTTACCCAGCTCCATCCTTCGGAGGCCAATCCGCAGCCTCAATGAAATGGCAGCGGCCAAGGGGGACGGCAGGGGGGGAGCGGAGGAGGTCCCAGCCCTTTTCCTCCTCTTTTCCCCCAACTTTGCCTGTTAACTCCCACGCTGCTGGCGAACAAATGCAAAGCCTGCAAACCCTCCCACTCTGAGCATCTCCTTCCTCACGAGCATCGCTGGGGTTTGCAAAGCTCTGGGGACCACCAGCAGGGATTGGGATGGGGCAGAGAGGTGCCACGTCCATGGTGGCATCTCAGAAGCACCCAGTACCCCCCGAGAAGGTCCAGAGCATCCAGCCCCACTGCATCCAACTTCACATCCACTTGAATGGGTCATGGTGGCACCCCAGATGCACCCAGTGCCACCCAAAAAGGTCCAGAACTGCATCCAACTTCACATCCACTTGAGCAGGCCCCAGAGATCTACCAAAAGCTCCCCAGTGAAGATGCAACAGGGCAGAAAGCCTTGTCGAGGAGCCCTGGGCGTAGCCGCACACGTTATGTGTGTGCAGAAAGCCCGGCTCGGGACTCTTTGCACAGGGCGTTGCAGGTCCAAGGCGCTGCTTTTGAAGTTCCCTCGAGCGAGCCGCAGGGTTGGGAGCAATCAAAGCTCCATAAAGTGGCGATATCGCGGCTCCGCGCGCAGGCTCTGATGTGTTATCTCCCCTCCCCGGCGGGCAGCTCTGCGGCTCATTTGAAAACCGTGTTCGCACCCGGGGATCAAAGGCGCTTCCTGATGCGCTCCACCCCGGCAAAGCCTCTTGGCCAGCGCGGTCCTTCCTCGGGCAGGGATGCAGCTGGAGCATCGCGGGAGCAGCCACCCCCATTGCAGATGTGGGTGATGGAGCCGCAAGGATGGGAGCACCAGGACTGGGGGCGATGACCCGGCCTGGGGAGTACAGCAGGATGTGCCCTTGCCCACTCTGGAAATGTTTTCATGTCCTTCCTCCATGGATTTGCTGTTTCAGGCAGGGAAGTGGAGCCCAGGATGGTTCAATGCCACACGGCTGCCCCAGTTTAACCACACACCTCATTTTGTCCCAGTGACATCCCCCATGAAGGACCATCCTCCTCGGACCCCAGTGACCCAAACAAACCTCCCTCCTTCCCCGCCATCTGCACATCCCCCAGCGCTAAACCTACACACACAGAGCAACAGCCCAGGTGCAATTTATTTTTGCTACAAACCCCACGCTCCCCAGCGAGGCGGCATCTGCTTCCCCGCGCCCTGGACCTCTCGGGCCCCGGGGAGGACGAGCAGCAGCACAGCCAGGCCACACACCACGAGCCCCAGGGCCACCGGTGCTCAATGCTCCTCCTGGCCGCCAGCCCCCGCGATGTTCCCCACCGCAACGCCCCGGGAGAGCCAGGGAGGGGATAATTTGGGCGCTGGACCAAGGGCACAAACTGCCTCCGCGCTCGGCAGCGTCCCGGGAAGCCGAGCGCATCCGTCCAGAGCAAACAGAGGAGGAGGAGTTGAGGTTGCTGCAGGAACGATGAGGATCTGCCGCCCGCTCCATCCTCCCAAACACGTGCTGGCAAGGAGCAGGAATAGAAATGGGACTTTTGGCTATGGAGGAGGGGAGCATCACATCTACGGACAGCTCGAACGCAAGCTGCGTGGGCAGCGAAGCCAAACAGGAAAGGGAACCAAGAAGCAGGGAAAGGGCTCTGGTAGCAACGGCTCACACAGTGCCCAAACCTCCCCGCTGCTGCGTCCTCCCCCGCAGACCCCTCACCCTGCCCAGACCTGCCCCAATTCCGCTTTTACTGCTGCGACCAAGGGCTGGATTTAGAAAAATGTGGCTGGAGAGCCAGAGCAGGAACTGGTCCCAGCACAGCCACCCCAGCACTGCGTGGTCCCTGCACCCACAGCCAAGCAGGGCTCAGCCTGGCCCCAAACTCCCTCCCCAAAGGGAAAGGGAAGCCCTGATATGTCCAGGGGAATGGGGACAGGAGACAGAGAAGCAGCTGAGGGAACTCGGGGGGGGTTCAGTCTGGAGAGGGGGGGAGACCTTATCCCCTCTACAGCTCCTGAAAAGAGGGGGTAGAGGAGGTGTTGGTCTCTGCTCCTCAGGAACAAGAGATAGGATAAGAGGGAACAGCCTCAAGTTGTGCCAAGGGAGGGTTAGGTTGGATATTGGGAACAATTTCTTCACTGAAAGAGTGGCCAAGCACTGGCAGGGGCTGCCCAGGGCAGTGGTGGAGTCCCCATCCCTGAAGGGGTTCACAAACCATGTGGATGTGGCACTTGGGGACATGGTTTAGTGGCCATGGTGGGGTTGGGCTGATGGTTGGACTCTGATCTTGGGGGTCTCTTAAAATCTTAATGATTTGGTGATTCTAAAGGACCTGCAATGGGATGGGACTTCAGACCTGCACCCCCTGGTTGGCCTCACCCCTTCCAAACCTTCAACACATGGAGGTGAGGGAGGATGGAGGCAGGGGCAGCAGGAGGGACACGCATCTCATTTGATACCAGCTTTAAAGCCATTTACAGTTCAGAGATGCGGGTTTCCTCACATGCCCCAACGTGCTTAATGACCAAAGTGCTCTTCAGTGAACCCAGCGATGGATTGTAAAATAAAGTCAATGAGGCAAGTGGATTAAAGGGAAAGAAAAAAAAAACACAATGGCAAAAGATCTGGGAGAGATGAAACAGAGCCGTTGAGTCACAGCCCGCGCCTGCCAATGCACGGCGTCCTCCCCTGGGGACAGCCAGGCCTCCTGCCACCACCACCCCAGTGCAAGCACCAAGGGCAGGATGTGATCCCACAGCTGCCAAGGGGACCTCTCCATCACTCGCTGCTTGTTTGGAGGTGACAGCACCAGGAGGTGACCAGGAGTGGGACCGCAATGCGAATGAGCCAACCCAATTCCCAGCATTTCGGCCCAAAGAGATCATCTCCATTCACCCACCTAAGCATGCGACACAAAATACCCTTGCCAAAATCCCAGCCAGCCCCAGAGGAGCTGTCATTAAAACTCCCCCAGTCGGAGGAAGCGTTTTGTTCCCATGCCGCCCTTTTCTGGTAAGGCGTTAATAAATAACCCTGGCCCAGACGGGTGCTGTCAGCTTCGCTGTGAGTCACCGAAGTGCCATGAGTCACCAAAATGCCATCCCTTTCACCGGACACACATTGACCGGAGAGGGGATGCTCAGTGCTGGACCACCAAGGGGTCAGACTGTATGAGAACCCCCCAAATTCTGGCTATTTAACCCCCAAAATCAAGAGAGCTCGCTCTAAGATGCAACACTCCAGAAAAGGCCGCTCTTTCTTTAAAGCCATGTGTCACCTCTGACAGGCAGAGGAAAGAACGAAGAAAGTCCCATTCTCCTTCATTTTTGTGATGAGTGCAGGGCGAAGCAACGGGGGCTCCCAGGAAGGGGCTGTGGGCAGGCTTTGCCCCCCCCAGTTTCTGCCATCAGGGGAGCCCCTGATGCTCCACCTCATCCCTGGGCTCTCCCAAACAGAGCCCCCCAGGGAAAGTGGATGCCCAAACTGCAGAGGCCACGTCCCAACCTCCAACACAGACACAGCCCCGAGCAGCCCCATGGCCAGCACCGCTCCCCCACCACCCAGATCCTCCTTTCTTAGGACCTTGGCTCTCTCCAGCACAATATCTCCCCAAATTTTGGGGCGTTTAATGCCAGAGAGAGCAAGCAGGGCATGCCCATGCATTTGGGCTCGGCAGCATCTCCTGCATCCCAGCAGAGGCGAGCAGGGATGGATCCCTGGGACAAAACTGATTACGAGGGGGTACAACCCTTATTCCCGCTCGCTCCTGTCCTGGTGTGGCAATGCACTGGTGCTTGGGATGGAAAAAGCACTGCAAAACCCCCTCGTTTGGCTGTGGTGATGGGTTTGGTTTGGCCACACAACCCCAGGTCCATCCTGAGCTCTGCTCCCCATTGCCTGGGCATGCTCAAAGCCCCCACCACCAACCCCTGCTCCCCAGAAGCAGCCCTGATGAGGAGGGAGGTAAAACCAGCTGGCCACACACTTATTTTGCAGCTTTGAGTGGGTTTCTATCCCCGGGGATTACCAATTTAAGCAGCGTTTTTTCCTGTTCTGACCCTAAGCTGATTAATTCTCTCTGCGCCCATTCTTCCCATTCCCCTCCTCTTTCCTTTTGCACAACAAAAAATGAGGATAAGAAATGCCAGCAAAGCGTACAGTACAAAAGAGAGAATGCTTCCCCATCCTGCGGTACCACATCCACCATGTCCCAGCTCCATCCCTGAGCCCAGCACCCCTGAACTATGGTCAGAGATCAGTAACACAAAATAATCCCCGGTTAATTGCCAAAAATCACAGCACAGATGCCAGGACACCTCTCACATGCAGCAGGAAGGCTCGGAGCACACCCAGCCCTGTAAAAATCTGCGGTGGTAAATTAGCACAGCAAAACACTGCTTAATTCGCACAATGGACCTGAAGGCTGCATCAAGAGGTGAAATTACCTCTCAACTGCGGTGAGACAGACCCCCGGGTCAGGATTAGGGCATATTGCTGAGGTTGGGTGGGAAGCTTCAGCGGCTCACCCAAAATTTGGCCTTTGGAGAGGAGCAAAGTTGGGCTGTTGGTCCCTTTGGGTGCTTGGAACTGGGGAGCGACAACAAAAACCCTTTATGGGCAAAAATCAAGGCAAAAGTCGGGATTATAAATAACCTGCCTTTTTGTTTTCAAAACGTAAGGCATAAAAATTGGGGATTTTTTAAAATAAATTATTAAATGGACCAAAAAGGCCCCATTGAGTCTCACAGCTGGTCCAGTCCAACCCAAGGATGTGCAACCCAAAGAACAAAATAACCCCCTACAAACACAACTCCAAACCCATCCTCGCTCAGCAAAGCCGCATTTCTGCAAAGATAACAGTACTCAGTTTAGGGGGAACAAAGTAAATCAGACATTTTGGGGTAGTTTTTGGCTAACGCCGGTACGTGGTGACCAAGGCCTTCAGCAGCTTTGAGGTCGCCAGGAGCAGAAGCTGGGGGGGCAAAGCCAGGGCAGCTGACCTAAACTGGCCAAGATCATTATCCCATACCATAATAGTCACGGTCACTATAAATTGGGGAGTTTGCTGGGGATGGGCTCTATTTCCTCAAAGGTTTTCACTCCTTGGAGGGTCTCACCCATCATCCTGCTCCTGAGGCCTACTCCCGAGGCCTGCTCCTGAGGCCTACTCCCCCATGCATTATGACCACTGTATCAGCTGAGTATTACTGTGTACTTTATATGAATAAGCTTATTAATACTGGGTTTTATTATTATTATTTTATTAAATCTGTTTCCATTTCAACCCGTGGGTCTCCTTTCCTTTTCCAAATTCCCCTCCCTGAGTCAGGGTGAGTCACCGGGTGACAGAACAACTGCCTAAACCATGACCCTGATCATTCCGCAAGTGAAACTCAAGCATGTGTGGCCATTTTTGGGATTATTTGGGCTTGACATCACCCAGGGACACCATATCACCCTTCTTATGGGTAGCACCCATCCGAATTCAGTCCAGGGATGGGGACGGTTCAAGGTGAGGGTCTGGTGATCCCTAAAAGTCCCTGTGGCCCTTCCCAGCAGGAAGCGAAGCAAAGAGCACCCACGGTTGGGTGACCTGGGCATAGGGCACACAGAAATGTACTTTCAGCCTGGCGTTTCCTAGAATTAGCCAGGAATTTCTCCAAACTGTCCCTGGCTGAGAAACACCGAGCGGCTGCAGCTTAAACTTGCTGTGGGAACAGAAAAATGTAGGTCAGGGAAAAAAGCACCCAAGTGAAAAAGCTCCTTGTTCCTCATCAGACTGGCCCTGCGGTGCCGTCCCCCAGCAAAAGGCTTGGGGAGAGCTCGATGCAATGTGCACCTGGGAAATGTCCCAAACCTCAGGGTTTTACAGGGTGAAGGAGCCGTCCCTGCAGACGCAGGGCATTGGGCACGCTCAGCCTGCCCCGGCCTGCCCTCAAATATTGATTTTGTACAATTTCTACGTCTTTCCCAGTTATTCCAGGAACTCAGTTTAAGGCACAGATTGCAGCAGAGCAGGAAACGCCTGCTCCCATCTTTGGGATAAAATCAGCCCAGCATTTTCAATGCAACCCATCATTTGTCACCCAAATTCTGACAGCAAACAGTGGCGATGTCGGGATAAATCCCTTGGGCTCCATCTGCCCAGCCTCATGAGCACCTTCATCCCCTCATTGATGTCCAACATAAGATCTACATAATTTTCAGAGAATTTTCAGAGAAAATCCACCTTGCAAATAAAGGAATGATTGCCCAAGCAACGGTGGGGCACCCCCAGCCCTCTCCCCTCCCTCGCTAGGGAATCGCTGCTGCTTTTTCAGCGCCGCTCTGGATCGCAGCTGTAATTTACGGAACTAATTTCACTTTACGGAGCTAATTTCACCCCACGCGGCCGCGCCTGCGGTCAGCGCCCGCCGCTGAGCTCAGCCCTCAGCGGCACCAGCCACCTCCTGCAATCGGAGTTTTGTTTGCTTTAATTGAGAAAATTTAAAAAAGAAAGGAAGAAAAAAAAAAAAAAAAGGAAAAACCTCCTTTCCCAACCTCTTGGTTTAATATTTCAGGTGCTCTGATTTATTGATGGGCCTATTCCCTTTTAATAAGCTCTTCCTGACAGAGCTGGGCTGTTTTCTGCAGCTCGAGGGGGTCCTGCCCAGTTTAGGACCTCTCCTACCCCCAGTAACAAGACCTGGGCTCCAGCATCATCATCTTGATCCGAGGATGAAGAAACTGGGGCGCAGCTGCATCCCCCCCCATCTCTGCATCCCCAGCAGGTACCAGTCCAGCCCTGCTCATCCTCAAAAGCCGGTCCTCCCCTTTCAGGTCCCTGCTCCCAGCACCCAGACAACCAAAGCAAAGTCTTACAGCAAAAAAAGCTTCCAAAAAAGACATTTTCATGCGGTAACAAAAGGAAACGCAAACACAAAGTATGATTTTTTTCAAAGCTACACCCACCGCTGTGTTGGTTTAAAACCCATCCGGAAAGTTTGCAAGAGATGCTTTGAATTTATGTACGGGTTTGAGGTTCCTTGAATTCACTTAGTTTTGGAATATGAATGTGTCCTTCTGGATATAATACAGAAATTTATATAATAATA
>NW_010206958.1:0-1864 GCF_000695765.1 Mesitornis unicolor
GCACTGGAGGAACCTCCTGGACTGTGGCTGTGGAAATGTGGAACTTTTCTACAGTTCTCTCAGAAAGTTTTCCAAGACTTATACTAATGGGGGTAATTTTTGACAGAAGGATACAGGAGAACAGGTCTGCTCTGACAGGACCAAAAGTAAAACAGAGCTTTTATTTTAATGCAGATGTTAATTATTAACTTTGTAAAAATTTAAAACAATCTCAAACTGACCAGAGAAAAAGAACCAGAAAGAAAGAAAAAACAGATTATAACTAACATTACCTCCTGTGTTCTTTCAGAACACTGTGTTTCCTCTTGTTTTCAAACTTGGTTTCAGCCAACTCTGACTTCCTCAGTTACAACAACTTCTATAGAATACCTTTAGAAATTTATTTTCATTAACTCTGAGTTTTGTCTGTTGATTTTCTCCAAAATCTCTGTTCTCACTGTGAACTGCAGACCTGCAACTCCTTCATATGAATTATTTATTCTTTCTGTATGACAGTCCTGTGTCTCTGAAACCTCGGTCATCAAGATGCTCAGCTACCCTGAAAAGAAGAAGCAGTTTTCCCCTTATTTCAGGGGTACCCATCTGACCTAAGTGTTCACCATTTTAGAGGAGGTTGACAAAACTGTGAAAAAAAACCTCACCAACCAACCAAAACAATAAAAACCCTCTACTTGACACTAGCCAGTCAAGATTTCAAATGTTAAACCTTTCCAGCTCTTTGAATAAGCAAGTCGTCCCACTCCCAAGGAACTAAAGCCATTTCTTCTTTTATTTTAACATTCTATTTTTCCACTTCCAATTATATTCACATATATATATGTGTATGTGTGTGTGTGTTTCTTCTCTAATTAAGACCATACTCTATCTCTGTCCTCTTAATGCAACATTTTTTCCTTTTACTAAGTTCACAGCTCTTCAATGACTAGGGCTGATATCTCACAGTATGTGACTGACAGTATAAACAAAAAGATGGTGGAATGGGAGATGCTGTCACTGTTTCAATGTCTGTGAAAAAAGTCATTAGTATATTGAGTTGTCAATCTTGTGTCACATTAATAAATAAATGAATAAATAAATAAGTGAATAAAACTTCAGTTTGCTAATGTATAGTGTAAATAAGAAGTTAAATTAAAATTGTAATCTCTGTTTTAGCTCTACTTTCTCTATTTAAGTTTCTTTTCACTAGCAAGGGAGGGAAATTCCATAAAAATAATTAATCAAATCTTTTTTTTTTCTTTGAAAAGAAAAGAAAAAAATTCACATAGTTGTTGAAGAGGACATATGTGAATTTTGGTAAGGTAATTTCATTTCCTGTATCTCATTAAGTTCTGTAATCTTCCACAGCATATGTCTTAAATTACAAGTATTATTTGAGTCAACTTAAATTAGTTCATTTCTTTGTAACTGCTGAGAAAAGTAGAAAAATTCACCACCACACGTCATGGTTTAGGTTCAGTGCATAATTGAACACCACAATGCCCCAGAAAAGGGCGAGTTAAAATAAGGACTGGGAGGGCTTCTCACCACTTAAACAGGTCACAGCCAAAAGACAGACTCATCATAAGGAATAAAAAAAAACAACAAACAACAATTTTAATTTGTTACCAACATCAGAGTAGAACAATGGGAGATACAACCAGATCTTAAAATCAAAACATCTTCCCCCCACCCCTCCCTTCTTCCCGGGCTCAGCTTTTGTCTTGGTTCCTTCACCTTCCCCCTCCCGCTTTGCCTTGTTGTGCAGGGGGTTGGGTGTGGGGGTTTGCAGTCCATCTTCCCACCATGTGCTTCTTAAAGGGTAGGAAAAAAACCTCAGCCCAGTGTCTCTCTCCACTTCCACATGGCCCCCTTTCCATAGGGGAAA
>NW_010206959.1:0-28255 GCF_000695765.1 Mesitornis unicolor
GAGGCGGAGGCGGAGGCGGGGGGGAAGACCGGGGCCTCACCCGTGCTGGGATGGGATCAGGCCCCGGCCCCGCGTGCGGCCGATGGGGTGGGAGCCGGGCCGGGCCGGGCCCTGTTCGCAGGGCAGTGCCTGGCAGTGTCGGAGCCGGGGGTTTTTGGCATTTCGAAAGCTCGGGGACCTACTTCAGAGGCTGTGAGAGCCTTGAATCTAGCAATGGCCTTAGGTGTGCTCTGGCCTAACTCCTGTCAATTCTTACTGCTCCCAGGTGTTCAAACGCTTTGTCGAGATTGGCAGAGTTGCCTTCATTTCCTTCGGGCCACATGCTGGCAAGCTGGTGGCCATTGTGGATGTTATTGACCAAAATAGGGTAAGCTATGAGTGCTGTACTTTTATTTACTCCTTTCTGCCTTAAAAGCAGTTTGTACACAAAGACAGAATATAGCGATTTTAATGGAAGTTTTCTGTGTATATATGTTTTAAAGAAGTAAGCAACTGAGAAAAAGATGGGATTTAACAGCTGTTGCTGTATTTGAAACCTTTAGTAGCAAGCTTTTTTCCCTGGCAAGTGATATTTTCCCTCTCTGCTGTGTTTCCTAGGAGTAAAGTGGACAAGTGATGTCAGTTGGAGTCTAGAACTTAAAAGTGGAGTGGCATTAATGTATGTGTAAACCAAATGTTTGGGCTAGGGGACTCTTTTTGCTTAGTGTTCCTGAAAGAGCTGAAAAAAAATGTTATCTTCGTTTTGTGTGCTTTTTCAAAAATTGAATTTGTTTTATTCCCAAAGACAAAGATGGACCTTTAAAATCCTTTCTGTAAAACTTGGGTTGTGTGTGTAAGATTTAACAATCTTGGATTTTGTCTGCATAACACTTCAACTTTGGATGGTGGTTGTCAAGATACTGTTCATGAATTATTAGGAAGTTGCTGTGTAAATCAAGTATGATGGGAAAACTGCTACAAACCCCCTATATCTGTGTCCCTTTTTCAGGCTCTAGTTGATGGCCCCTGCAGTGGTGTCAGGAGGCAGGCTATGCCCTTCAAGTGCATGCAGCTGACCGACTTTGTTCTCAAGTTCCCACACAGGTGAGTTGTTGGTATTTATTTTTCATAAAAATGCTGTCACTTGATACCTGAATTACGTGATCTGATGCTCGCTAAACCTAGAAAGTTCATATAATGGGAAGTCAATAGTTTAACGTGTGCACAAGTAAAAATTTGGCAGAACAGGTTATCATTATGTTATCATGGGTAGATGGTTGGACTTGATGATCTTAGAGGTCTTTTCCAACCTTAATGATTCTATCGTCGTTGAATACACCCAAGTTTTTGTTACCAATATTGGCTGCTCACTGTTGTTCAGGAGCAAAGGAAATGGCACACTGGCCCAGGCAACTTGCAGATCATTGTGGGGTGGATGGTGTAGGGGAAAGCAGTTGCAGGAAATGCTGTGCAGTTTGCTTTCACTACTGCTTAGGTCACCTTGAGACATGAAATATATTCCCTGCCTACAGAACTACGCTGGAATTGCAGGAGGTTGAACTCATTCTGTTCTCTTTAGCTTAGTTACTGTATGAGTTTCTGTAATGTAGAAATTGCTGTCTTTCTGACTGAGGTAGTGCTAGGAATAGCGTGTGAGCACGCCTCTTGGAGTTGCTCATCTGTCAGTCCTGGTGAAGCGTTTACACGACAAATTGTTAATTAGGCCACAGAGATGCATATGGCATTGACATAAACTGAAGTAATGTAGAAGGTTGATGGGAGAGCATCAGAGAACTCTTTTTTATAAAGACCGTGAATGTAACGTTGTGACTGTTCTACTGCAGTGCTCGTCAGAAGTGCGTGCGACTTGCCTGGGAGAAGGAAAACATAAATGAAAAATGGGCAGCAACAAGATGGGCAAAGAAGATTGAAGCCCGAGAAAAGGTACAGTTTTTCACGGGATGAGTAATGCACCTTGTACTGCTTCTGCTTATTAAAATTAGGTGCAATCTAGTAAAGTGTGTATTTTCACAAGATTAAAGATAGGAAGGTGTAGATTTTTTAAAAAGTTGCTACCTAGCAGCTTCATTCTTCTTGTTCAGTTGTTTCTAGAACCACCTTTTTCTTGCACCGTTGCTTCCCAGCAAAGGCCTTAAATGGTGAACTAGTTCCAGATGTGCAGCTAAACCTAATTTGAAGATGATCAGAGTTACTTCTGGAATGCTTTGAAACACTGAGTTTTACTGCTTGCATGTGCATATATCAGAGCTTCATGACTGATTCTTTTCAAACAGAAAGCCAAAATGACCGACTTCGATCGCTACAAGGTTATGAAAGCGAAGAAAATGGTAAGTGTTTTGAGTGTCGTTTATGTTTGGGGTTAATGCTTGTAGCTTTCACGTTAGTCACATACAGATGTTGGTAGCCTTGCTTTTATAGCTGGCTTGGATTGTAGAGTGTCATAATGTATGTGAATGCCTTGAATTTTTTGTTCTGCTTTGGCTACTGCTTTCTCTCAGTCGTTGATCAGATTTGAGCCCATGTGATCTGTGTGCCAGTCTTTCACGTTATAGCTGAGGAAGGAGTTACTTGCTGTTAGTATTGAATTCTATAATAGAAGTCATTCCACGTGAAATATTGGTGTGGCCAGGTTACCAGCCAGAATGATGTTGTCTGCTTGGTAGATCAGAACAGTTTAATGTAGAATCTGACATTTTAAATGTAATACATTATAAGTCTTTTGACTATATAATTGCTTAGCAAAGGGTGATTATCAAAAAGGGCAGAATCTGAAAGCTAATAAGGCATAATACTTGAACTGTTGCTGGTTTCATCCTGATGAATAGCAAACATTTTCCCTTTTTACAGAGAAACAGGATCATCAAGCATGAAATGAAGAAGCTCCAGAAGTTGTCTTCTAAAAAAGGCAAGAAGCCAGAGAAACCAGAGAAGTCAGGGAAGCAAGAAAAGGCACCCAAGGCACCCAAGGCTGAGAAGGTGCAGAAGGCACCGAAGGCACAGAAATAAAATGAACTTCTAGTTATGTCTGACTCTGTGTCCTTGTTCTGATTCTTCAGAATTGACAAATGGTTAAACATGAGTTGAATTGTAATCATAAGTTCACTTTTGCTTCTGACCAAGAATTGTTGTCTGTCTCATTCATTAATGTCCAGGTGTTGGGTTCTCCTGACCCATGGCCAGCTGAAATATTTGCACACTCAGTTATTTGAAGTAGGTATAATTGTGATGTGGTAAAGCAGTCTGCCATTGAAGTGGTTGGCAGTGAACAAAATCACTTGCACAATCTTGGATGTAAAAGATGAGTAATCAGTTACACTAATTTTTTTTAAACCATTAAGTAAAGGGGTCATGACCTAAAAATTATTCAATCCATGTAAAACACTGAAGTGCCTGATTTAGTCATTGCATTATGAAATAATTTTTACATATCTGAATGTCAGCATCCATCTTTTCCTTTGTTTTCTCCTGTGTAGTTTGATGGCAGGGGAGATACTTTCATATTGAAAGAAGAAATTGTGGAAGTCTGAGATCTCTTGTGATTGAAAAGCAAATAATTTTTACAGTCAAATATAAAATGAGGGAGAATGTATTTTTTTAAAAATGAAGGTTGTAAGACCTTCAACTATACTGTCAAACATACTCAAATGCCTACTATTAAAAATACTGAATAAGCATGTGCTTTTAAGTAGTTACATGGCTAGTGTTGGTTATTTCAGCCAGAATTAGCATCTGCCTAAAAAAACCATACAATATTGTCTTGAGCTATGTGTATGACTTTGGAAATTGAGCTTGAGCACATGATTGATATGAGTGAATGTAACGGCTAAGGAAAAAAAAATCAAGCTATGCAAATTGGGATTAAAGCAATGTTCAGGTATCTGAGGATCTTGACTTTAAATTGAATTTTAAAGTGATTAAACCCACCTACTCTGAGAATCTTTAACTTGAAAGTAATTTGAAAGGTATATCAACCTGCAGGTCCTTTAAGGTAAGAGAGCTGTTCCTTAGGGTTGTTTGGGGGTTTTGATGTACTTCTGGTAAGCTCAGTTATGTAAGACCAGGAAAAAATCAGAAGTGCCTGTAGAGAAGATAGATGTGCCTTCAATCATAATGAGCTCTCAAATGCTGTTTCTGCATTATTTGCTCATTTTTAAAGGTGCTTGCTTCCAAAGAGTGACTTTGGCTGTGACTGCAGCAACTTACCTAGCGTTTTCATTCCTACCAGCACCACTCTGCAGCTGCTAAGGTATCCAAAATGTTTCCATGGTACAGAGTGGGGTGTAAGCTGCTTTGCAGCTCTCGTTCTCCTGAATTGGAGCCTTATAATGGTACAAAACCTCAGCCGATGGAGGTACTTCTGTGAAAGTACCATTCTTTTTAGCATTTGGAGAAAATGAGTGAAAAAAGAGAGTATACCGCTCTTGTGGTGTCTTTTTGACTGCATGTTCCATGTGAGCACCATCTGGTGCTCCTTTTAGCAGCTCATGAAACCTCTCAAAACCTTTTTCAGCTCTGTATTGTGTGAGCAGCCCACCTGCCTTCCAAACCATGTGCTACCTGTGCTGCTGTGTCCTTTCTTTAAATCTCCAGGGATACAGAAAGCTACAGAAGTACTGGTTTGTTCCTGGTACTTACCACAGGATGGCAACGTTGGCTCTTTACAACGTTCCTGAGGCTTACCCAAACCGGACAGCCGTGCTGCCTTTCCCTCCATGAACACTGCCAAAAGGGATGGCAAAAAGACGTGAGAGCAATGGATGTGCTTATCCAAATCTTTATTTTGTCTTCATAGCTGGCTAAGATGCCAGTACTTTGCTGGACTAAGGGTATACTACTTTAATTTGCTGCGTGGAGCTGAGTGTAAAGAATTAGGACCTGCTGCTCAGAAAATGTGAACTCCCAGTGTTTATTTTCTCAGTTTATTTTGTGCAGAACACATAGGGAGCTTGATGGCGGAGGGGGGAGGGTACCCTATCCTAGTTTACTTCTGAGAGCAGCAGGTAATTGTCATGCTTTTTAAACCAATCCACATAATTGGCAAACCAAGTCCTAATATCTGTACTGCAAGGTCTGGGAGACCTGAGCAGTTTTAGGAGTAGGATTGGACCCCTTAGCATAATCCATAGTTAAAAGCTGTAAAAAGCACTGTTGCTGTGTACCAGCTGCAGCTCTGGGCTGAATGATTTGCTGGTAAAGCATATTTCTTTGTCTTCTTCAAAAAAGGCTATACTTTAGTGCTTTTGCTTCTTGTCTAAACATGTCTTGCTGTGTTTGACATCTGAATGTGTTTCCATTTATTTTTTTTTGAGATATAATAGATCTGAAAGAAGTCTATCTGGATTTGCTGTTACTGGTTTTCAGATAGTAGTATTCAGACTGTCCTTCAGTTGAGATTTGCTTGATGACCATCATATTTTCAAATCATTTGGTCTTGTTGTTACCTATACGTTAATACTTGTGAAAACCTTCTGCACCACTGATGCTCACCACGGATGTGTGTCAAATCTGGTCCACTTCACAGCTGGATTCACTCTATTTATTTTGCCTTACTTCACTTGTAGTGCCCCTTAAATGTTTCCAGACCTCTGTGCATCTCTTCTTTCCCCCTGCCCACATTGATAAGGTGTCTCTGAAAACTCCACGTGCCTGTCTTTCATCGGGATGAGAAGGTGCTAATTTCTATTTACAGCATTTTTGGTATATGAGTAAGTACAGCTTACAAGCAAGAAGTGGCAAGACGAGCAAATTACGGGGGTGGATGTGTGGTTGGGGCTCTACTCAGTTCAGATCTTCAGCTTTTGGTTCTTACTTTGTATAATTTCTGTTCCTTGTCACTTTGTGGGGCTGACCTCTGTGTCATATTCTCATTTTAAATAAATGAAGAGTTGGTAATTTTTTCCTCACCTCACTTTCAGCAATCATAAGCCAGTCTGAGCGGTCTCCAGAGAAGTCTCTGTAGCAAACTCTTCCTCCTCCCCCATAACCTTTCAGGCCACTTTGTGCATCCAAATGAGAGGAGAAGTCCACCTGCAGCCAGCTATTCGTGCTGATTACCAGCCTCAAAATTATGCCATTGCCACCAGCACAGAGCCACTTCCTCCTCCTTAAGATGCGCTGACCCAGTTCTTATTAGAGAGGAAGTGCTTTTTAACATTTCCCCAGTGGCCTCCTGGTACGAGGGTATTTTTGAGGATATTTTGTTCTGTAACTGTTTGGGAGTGTTGTGCCTTGTGTGTGGTGAGGAGAGGCCCTGGCCAGCTCAGTGTGGCTCTCAGCAGAGCTGAGCTCTTCTGTCGTGTCCGCTTTGGGCTGCTGATGGGGTGTGGGTGGTGTTTCAGGGCGCTGTGATGCTGATAAAGGCTTAGGTGGTAGGATTTCACCAGGAAGCTCTGCTTTGATGAAAATGATAGGGGCTTTGAAAAAGTAACAGTGTTCATATTAAAGTAGCGTGAAAGAATATTATCTTTGAGATCAGCTAGAGCTTTATCTAAGGACACCCAGTGGGAGGGCACAACATCTGAATATTTTTCACCATAACTCAGCAGCCAAGACTTTTTAAAGCCACTGTTTGAACCTCGTATTTACAAAAGCCATCAAACAAAAGAAGGAGCCGTTGCCAGCTGTGTTATTGCAGTCAGATGCTATATAAAGGTGATCTAAAGAAAGGATGGGAAATCGGCTTGCGGGCTTTTTCCTTCTTCCTTCTCTTCCTCCCTGGAGCCCCTGAATAGCTTTAAAGGGATTATTTTCTGTTGTTTATTTTTTATTTCTACCGCTTGTCTCATTTGCATTGCACATGTGAGTCTTAGGTCATCCTAGACTCTCTGTGGATAATGGAAAAAAATCAGTGAGTTTATGGCATAATGAAGTAAATGAAGTCTGACGAGCTGAAAGTGGCATAATTTTTTGCTCTGGTTGCTTGTAGCATGTTTCGAGGTCCAGGGGGAGGCTAGCAAGCTGCTGCTGTTGGCAATGCATGCCAGTCCTCATCCCAGATGGGAGCAGGGTTCCTCAACCCTCAGCCACCTGGACATGACCTTGGAATTGAAGATGTTCACACAGTGGTCATGTCCCTCCTCTTGCTGTTCCCCAGCGTCTGCAATAGCAGGATTAAGGATGCTGGAAGATACACCCCTGTCTATTCCTCTTATTGTCTCTTTTAGATCTACTGTCCATGAATTTGGTCAGTCTTCTGAGTTTGTTCACACTACTTGCCTTCACAATCTTGTAGCAACTTACTTCAGAAATTCACTGCCACTCTGTAGAAAACTGCTCTATTTGGTGTTTTAAACCAGTCTCCCGCTGGGAGCACTAACCAGTGCTTGAGACAGAAGTTACTGTTCAGCCCCATGGCACCGCATGACATCCCTACCAGCTGTAAGCTTGGAGGTGAAGGTGAAAAAATATTACTTCATAGATGAGTTCATGGAAAGGAGGTGAGTTATGGCGAGCCCTCATTCAGAGTGCCGTGATGTGTTATTTGAAGGACCATCAGAGTCACAATTAAATATCAACATGGGCAATTGTGTCATGGGACAATTATTCCAGTAGGAGTCTTAAAAGCATCTGCATGGTGCAAAATGCTCTCTAGCAAATTTCAGATTGTGGGCAGAAAAAAATCCCAATGCTGCGTTACGGGACAAGAGTGCCCAGGGTCCCAGACACTGCCAGCAGCCCTGGGTCACTGCTTAGGAAATTTGGTGTCCTTATGGTCCTTTGAAGGGGACCTACAGCTTGGAGCAAGGTAGCCCCTGACAATCTGACCTTTCTTTCTCACCATCTGGGACTTGTTTCTACTCAAAGCTTGGCTTCAGGGGCTATTGGAGATGATGCAAAACAATCTCTGAGGGCATGGACAGGATGAATGCTTCAAGCCTCCAAGATCATCCCTCTCCTCTTCTACACTGCCCCATGAGGGTGTGACAGGGATTTCCAGCCCCTTTCCTCTCCTCTCTGAAAGTTCCCAGAACTTAGTTCCTCTGATTATTAGGAACTTTCTAATTGTTAACCTAAATTTATTCATGACTGATTTATAACCAGGAGGCTCCACTTCTTGCTTCTGTAACTGCAGAGCTGTCAGGAAAGATTCATGAGCCCGTATGTTGGTCTTGCCCTATTTTCAGCAGCCACAATTCAAAGCTTTCGAATTAAATATTGCCTGATTACTCCACATGTTAATGCACACATTTTCTCCCATCCTACCACCACAGTGACAGAGGACTTTCCCTAATGCAAAGGTATAAAAACAGCCAATACAGTGTCTTTGTGGACCCAACTCAAGCATATGGCAATAACTCCTTCCAGGAAAAGAAACAGATTGCTTCTGTCTTGTTTTCTCTTTTTTTCTTTTTTTTTTTTTTTTGAGGGAGAAATGTTCTGTGTATCAGCTTGTGTTCATTTTTTCCTTGGTTCTGTTCGATCCTACAGATCGGAGCTGGAGGTTTGCTGAAGTGCTCTGAGTGAAACAGAGTCGGATTGTGGCTTGACACTAGACTTGTATAGAATTTGGGAAGGCAGGCTCTGTCCCTAGCATCTCTCCCGTTCATGTGCAGAGGTAGGAAGCACGTTTTTTGTCTTTGGAAAGGTCTTGGGAGAGGGCCGAAGTCACGATCTGTGGGGAGCCAGGGCCCTGCTGCTGCTCCTTGCCTCCCCAAAACACCTCCTGACTAAGCTGAGCTTGGGCAACTTCCCCTCAAGAGGCCAAGCAAAGATGCTCAGCAGCTCTCTGAACCATCAATGGTAATTCTTAGCCCCTCTAAGCCCAAATAATTTGAGCAGTAACTTTGCAAGTGTTTAGGATTTTTTTGTTTTTCTGTGTTTAGTTTCCAGTGGAGTTTCCCCAGGCTTTACTTGTGGCTTTTCCTAGCCACCGCCTATGGATGTGGTAGCATGGGCAGATGGATAGGCAAAGTCTTCATCAAGGAGGAGCGAGGAGAAGAGTGTAACACCTGCCAGCTAACGTGGTTTCATGGTCGGACAAACTTGTTACCTTCCTGAGGAGACCATGGCATCTGTGCTGGCAGGGCACATTTGGGCATCTCCAAGGCAACGGGCGCAGCACCATATGCCAGTTTGATTTTGAAAACAGTATCATTTAGAGGGGCTGCTTTACATATTAGATGAGAAACTGTCTCAACAACAGATCTTAAAATGAGACATCAGCTTTTTGACGCTGTGGGGTGGAATTGTTCTTCATCCAACATCCAGTATTTTTAAACAATAACCAAGTTAAGGATACACAGACACACACACATTCATTTGCTAGTAAAGTCTGCAGATGGTGCAGGATTAGGGGGATAGTAAATAATAAAAAGAGATCTGAATCCTGTGATATACATGGTCATGGTCCAAGAAAATGGTATTTCTGATTCATCCGAGTGCTGACGTTTGTATCTAGAAGGCAGAAAGAGTGGAAGAAAAAATAAGGCTTTTATGGAGTGACTGGGGGTCTCAGCCTCAGGAAGGACAGACTCAGAAGAGGATAGAAATGTGTAGAATGAAATACAGGTAGAAAACCAGCATCAAAGTTCAAGCTGCTGTAGCTGCTGGGAGTGAGGAAACCCATAGGGATGGGTTTCTTCTTCATCTTCCTATGGGGCACCCTTGTCTTGTGGCCCCAATGAGTTCATCCTCTCCTGTAAGTTTGGGTGGGCTCTCAGCGACTGTCTGCTCTCACACAAGGCTGAAGTTCAGTAATTTCCAAAAATCTGTGGAGGATGGAGGCCAACAGACCCTCGGTGGTGCCGAGCACTCACAAAAGCTACCTTTTCTTGCAGGAAATGGTTGCTTCTCTAATAACCCAGTAAATCTCTTGGACATGGGTGGTAAGAACTATTTTTGGCTGAAGATGGGAAAACCTTAAAAATAGCCCTGAGAAATTAAAAAAAAATAAAAGAAAACCTTAATTCATTTGAATCATCACAGCTCATGTCCTGCAAAAACAATGCTGTGGTCCGACAAGCGATCCAGCGTTTTCTAGCATTTATCTCAAATGTAAGCTGGTGGTATGAGTAATCACCTCTGAAAGACTTAATAACTCTTTGTTCCATCCTCCATACTTGCATTTGAGTCATGATAGCAACAAGGACACAATAGGTATTTGTGGGAGGCATAAAGCCTGTGCGTTCAGGGAATGTGTGGTTCCTC
The DNA here is from genome assembly GCF_000695765.1 of Mesitornis unicolor. NCBI lineage: Eukaryota > Metazoa > Chordata > Aves > Mesitornithiformes > Mesitornithidae > Mesitornis > Mesitornis unicolor. Next base: position 10,147 of record NW_010206959.1, read on the forward strand.
TGCAGATGTTACTGTTTTCTCTGGCATCTTAAACACTGCTTATAAAGGATTTCTCTACTTTCAGGATGTGACCCCCTGCTGCTTGTCTTGAGTCAGACAAATGGTGACAAAAGCATTCTGGCAGCATTAATTTACTCTAATTAGTGGATTGGGGGTGTGCAACTTCTTCAGCGTATTTATGAAAATGCGGTGCGTTCCGTAAGTGACCTGGGTGGGCTTATTTCCATGTGAGCAATGGAGAAAACCTGAGACAGAAGAGTCTGCTCCCACACGCAACGCATTGAAAGAAATCACCAACATCTGGCATTTTCTCTACCTCAGAGAACTGGAGCTTGTTCATCTGAGGGACAGTGGCTGGGGAAGTGGGGTACAGGAATGCATCACGTTCCGAAACCAGATGCAAAACTCAATGTTGTAGCTCATTTTCTTCTCAGCATCTTCTGGGTCCCAGAACAAGACCCAGACCCACAGCGCTGAGTGAGGAGCTCAGCTCTTTCCTCATTCTGTTTGATTCTTATAGCCTTAATTTCACATCTTTTTCACAGCTGCTGCAAAGGAGGGCTGAAGTGTCAGGGTCTCCTCTATAGCCTATTCCTTAGTAAAGCATTGAGGCCCATTACCAATAGATATAAGAGATAGCAGGGTAGGACAAAGAAAATTTGAAGGCTTTCTGAGCAGCTCATTTGTAGCCAGGGGTTCACAGGCAGTGATTAATCTGGGTAGGGTTTGGGTCTCATAAATCCATTCAAGCTTATAATTATCTTGGCATATGTGGAGAGTCGTATTCATAGTCCCTCAAACCCATTAGAGCCTCACACTTTTCTAAATGGGAGAAAAAATGCCCTTCAACTTTAGTTTCTTAGAGGTGGAATAGTTTTCTGTCCCTCATCAGCTCTTGAAATCTGTCTCCTCTCTGCTGCTTGTCTGTAAGTCCCATAGGAGAAATGAACACAGGTCCACTGGGACAGAAAGGGAAAGGAAAAAGATTTCTGGGGAAAAAAAAAAGGTAATCAGCCTATTTCCATCCTTCTGCTACAGGAATTTCTTTATGAGGACAAGCAAGGGGAAAGGCGAGTCCGTCTATAACATGAAGGCAGGATTATACCAGAAGCTTTCGCTAATGTCTATAGTGGTGGCATTTTGGGGAGTACTGAGGTCCCTGTGCTGCTGTGGAGACACCAGTGCCCATGGTCGCCTTTGCTCTCCATCTGTTTCCTTCCCTCAGGGAAAAGTCTCAGCTCTCCTACCTCAATGCACTTGTTCCTGGCTAATCTGGGTCTGCCCGGTGATACGAGTAAATTAAGAAAATATCTGTATGGTCTAGGGGTGAGCCTCAGGGGAGCACCCCTTTGCTCCTCAGGTTCAATGTAGGCATAGCCCTATGGATTTGAGGAGGGGGTTCCTCAGGAAATGGGTTCATAATGCACTTGGTTCTCAGGTCTTGCTGCATTTTTAATCTGATTTTTTCACTAAGAATGTCATAAAAAAACCCCAAACTTCTCCAGGGGAAGGAGGGGAGCAGAAATCAAATTGAAATTTCAAAATGCTTAGATCAGAGCATTTGTTTCGAGGCTTGGTGGATTTCTCATACTGGTTTGGCCACTGATCCCTTATGTCTGCCTCCCACAGCAGCCATTCACGCCTGTTTCTGATGGCAAATTCCTCAAATGTCAGGCGTGCATTTTAAATGGTTATTTGTATGGAGAGGCAACCCAGAGGGACCAGCTGGAGCGCTTGGCCTGTCAGTCAAGGCCCGCAACACCGCTGCACCGACAGGAATCATTTTGACAGAAAAATTGCATATAAATTGAATCATTTCAAAATTAAGAAAGGGAGATGAAAGCAAATGCTTCCGAAATGAGGAGCAACTGATGAGTTGTGATGGGCAGGGTTCAGCTTCGGGAGCCCTGCAGGTCCCTCCTATGGCACCTGGCTGCCACCTGCCCAGCACCCATAGGCTCACTCCATCTTTGCGCCAAGGCTAATATTTGGTTATTGCTAATTACATATTATTAGTAATCATATTATAAATATTAGGGTAATAGCTGCCCCTGGGGACTGTTCTCAAGGAAGGCGTTGTAACTCTGCAGCGCCAAGGACAGCCAGGGGTCAGTGAGCAGCAATGTTGGGGTCCAGGGTTTGGTTTCCACCCATACCCCTGTCTTCCACCTAAGGGTGGTGTGAAGGGAGGTGTGCTGAAGCCGAAATCAGACTCTCTGCTTTTGTCTGTAACTTTCAATTCACTTATTTTCTTAGCTGCAGTTTTGAGCAGCAGTGAAAGGTGTTGGGAGACGTACCATAGCAATGTTAATAAAAACCTGGAAAGGACATTTTCCTGGGCACCTGTGAGCAGACCTGGGTTTGCTGTCCCGTCTCTGGGGCTGACATGGTCCCTGGGACTCTCTGTCTGTCCCCTCTGTGTGGCACTGGGGTCACCGGGAGCAGTTGGGCGAGTGAGTCTTCAGCCTCCTTTACCTGTGCCTCCTGGCTCAAACTGACCCTTGGTATTAAAAAAAATGAGAGAGAAAAAAAAAGGAAAAAAAGCAGCAAGAAGGGCTTTTATTGTGAAAAAGAGACTCTTCCAATGCCTGTTCCCCCCCTTCCCAGCCTCTCTGCTCCCCTCCCCACAGGGAGGTGGGTCTGGGATGAGGCAGAGTTTGAAAAGTCGCAGTTGAAGATTGAAGGGTGCTCTCCCGCCCTGGTGGGGGGGGGGACCGGAGGCGCCCACTGCTGCATCGTGGCAGGGACCCGCAGCCTCCCCTCAGCGATGCGGAGTCGGCAGCAGGGATTGGGGGGAGCCCGCAAGGGCACCCCTGGGTGACAGCCTCCGGCTGTGGTTAACGGCTCGGGAAGAGGAGGCAGGATGATAAGTTGCTGGAGGATTTTTTTTTTTATTATTGTTATTATTATTGCTATTTTTTAAAGTTTTGTATTTTGTGGGGACTCCTGGTGTTCACCCAGGAGGTGACCGCGTTGCACCGCGGGTGGTGAAGCACCGAGGAGGAGCGCGTTGGACGGTCCTGTGAGACATGGTAGGATTTAGGGATTTTTCTTGCCGAGCTGGTGGCGGGAAGCGGTGCTGGGTCTGCTCAGGGACACCAACCCCATGGGACGAGGTGCGAGGTGGCGTCCCGGCTGTCTCCGTTTTGGAAAGCAAGTTGAGCGGGACCCCTTGGAGAGTCAGGGCATGGCAAGGCAAGCAAGGCACAGACCCGCTCTGGCATGTGTCTGTCCTTAATAGCACCAGGGGTGGACAAAGCACATTTTAAGAATGCCCATAAAGGCAGTGCCTGTGAGTGCTGTAGCTACAGGCACTGCTGTGGGACAGGGAGGCGATCATGCTTCCTCAGCCAAAATCCACCTTTTATAAGAGGCCGGGTGGCATCGCATGTAAGAGTGTGGAGCAAAGGCAGCAAAGTACAGATAGACTTGGGGAGCATGAAGAGCCTCTCCGTGCTTTCTGTTTGGTCCCCACAAAGCTCAGCGCTTTCATCAGAAAGTCACAAAACCAGCCAGTTTGGCAAGGGAAAACTTCCCGTACCCCCATCTGCCCCAAGAAATGTCGAGTTTCCCTGGCATTAGCAGATTTCCCTGCATCCGCAGCACATTCTAAACCTTTGGCTGGTTTTTAATGTCATCTAGATTTAGCGCTTGAGTTTAGGAAACAGTTTCCAGACCCATCTGAGCCAGCAAGAGCCAGCTGAGCTGGGATGGGGCCTCCACCACTCCCCATCACTAGTGTCCCTCCAGAGGACATCACACTGGGAGGTTCACACCAGGGTGGGGGGCTCCGTCTCTGCTCCATCACCTCAGCCCTAGTGAAGCTCATGTCAGGCAGGGGTTGCAACGTTGTGTGATGAATGAGGCAAGGAGGCACCTGGTGCTGTTGCCAGAAGCTGGTGCTGTGGTGTTGCTTGTGTCACCGATACTGGTTTTCTTTATGTCCGCGTGAGTGTGGTGGTGACTCAGACCATCTCTGGGAGCAGTGCAGCTGTGCCAGCCTTTGCCAGAGAGTGTATGAGTGTATGGGGGACATTGATGTTGTGCTTTATACTTCCCATCCTACAGTGCACATAGGCTGTTTTGAGTTTCTTCATTAATGAGCTTCAGCAGCAGGAAAAATAGACAAGACTGGGGCTCGTGTCACCCATTTTGGAGTTGGAGAGAACTCCTCTCTGACAAAGAAAAAGGCAAGGCAGCTCTCCCCACACCAGCTTTTCGTCTGCAGTAACGCTCTCCTGTAGGAGCCTTCACTGAAGCCTTTCAAAGAGCACATAGCCTGTGCCAGGTACCTGGTGTGGTCTCCCAGGCGAGAGCGGGGTATTCAGTTTCTGCCAGGATTTCCATTTTACCTTGGCAAGGGAAGGTCTGCTGCTGCAGTCCTTTCCCCTTTCTGAGCTCCTGTATCGATTGCTTTGATTTCACCCGTAATCTGGGTTTGCTCCGAGTACCTGTAGGCAGGGCAGTGGTGGTCAGGAGGAATAAATTCAGGCAGTGCCCTAAGCTGTTCGTCCTGTTGCTTTCTTTGCTGCAAAACCCTAAGCAAAATACTCAAGATGGTTTTTGACTTGTTTCAAAATCACCAGGAGGGTGACCGATTGCAGAAAGCCAGAGGGATCCCAGCTGTGAGCTTTGCTGTCGGCACAGGGTGCACGCTTGCAGCCGACTGCCTGTCGGATCTGTGCCCAACCTGCCTGAGCAGCGATTGCTGGGGGATGGCTGCACTACAGAGACATCTTCTTTCTTCTGGGTTCAAAATCTGCCAGCAAGCAATATCCAACTGCTCCGTTGTTCTCCTAGTATGAGGCTATCTGAATGAGAGGGACTGATTACGTTTTATTAATCCTCTGGCGTAGACGCCAAATGCCTTAATTACCCCTTCTGTTTCAAACGCCCAATAACTCCAGTCTGCCTACAGCTATTTGCCCTGCCCTGAAGGAAAAAAAAACCTTTTTTAGGAGCTGGGCTGCACTGATGCTCATATGGTGGATGCTCCACTCACTCGCCCTGTGGGGTTTGCTGGGAGAAGAATTGGGTTGGAGGGGTGCTGCTGGCACAGTTTGCCCAGGATGGGGTCTGCAGGACACAGGCGGCACTGAAAACCAAGTGGCAGGCAGCTTTCTCCCCCTTTTTCTCTCTTTAAGAAGTAGTGGCTTAAACAGAGGAAAGTGGGGTTACCTTCCTGCAACCGAGGCCAGGGCTTGTATGAACAATTCTGTCTTGAAGAAAGCCCCGAGGGCTGAAAGGCTCCGCTGTCCTCCTCCTCCCTCCCCTTCGGAATCCCACGAATGCACTTTCCTGCTCTCCAGGAAGGGAAAAAACCTGACAAGTCAGCTCGGGGAAACGCAGCCTCCCCACTTGAGCAACCGACGCTGAAACTCCAACAAGGGAATCCAGCGCTGCCCCTCCAAAAACCTAAGCAGGTTTGGCGAGCCCCTGCCAGGCACTGAGCAAGCACTCCTGGTTGCCCAGTGCTGTTCCACTGGTTAGAAGTTAAAACTGGTGGACCAAAACCCCCCCTCCCCAAAATACAGAAAATACATGAGGCCCCTGCCAAGTAAAAGAAATAAAATGGGACTGAGTGCCAAAATGTATAAGAGAATTTTAGCAGGTTTTCAGACACTTGTCAGCAGGATTGGTAAACTCATCAAGAGCGAGAAGGGAATAAAACTTGGTTTGATTTTCATATGTTCCTCCCCATATTAAATGCAACCCAGACCAAAAAAGATGAGGCTTTCTGGCACTTCTGCTCTCCACTGCTTTTACATATAGAGGAGCCGAAGCAGCACAGCTCTGCTGGGGATGCCGAGTCAAGGCTGGTGAGCAGCCCAGAGGTACAGTAGGAGAAGCTGTTTGGGGTGAGGGTGTTTGAGAGGAAGGGGATCTGTGGTGGCTCCCAGGTTCCTGCTCTGACTTCCGCAAGTTTGGGAATCTCACAGGAGCCACTCACTGTGGCTGGAACTGAAGCACTGAGGAGCAGGACTGTCGATTCCCAAATACCGCTGCCCTCCTCCAAAGCATCCCCTGCACAAGCCCTCATGAACAAAGGCAAGGCTGTTTGAAATGAACATGAGGGCATGAGGCACAGATGTTGTACAAAGGCAAGCCACATCTGTTTTGGCAGGGAAGGGGCCCCCTTCTTGCTGTTTCAGCAGGCAGATGGGAAAGCTGCTTTGAAAACTTCTGGAGCTGAGTGCAAGAGGCTGGCCGGGAAACTGGGACAAGAGGAGGGGGGAAAGGGAAACCTGGCGGGATCCAGCACAGCAGTGGCAGGCGGGGAGGGGGGAAGTGAGGGAGCAAGGGCTGCCCAAAACCGCTGCTCTCCCTCCTTGACATCCCTGCCAGGATTTCTAGGTTGTGCTGCTCTCATATAGGTGTGAAGGTTAGAGGAACGAGGAGACTGGGAGGAGGGAAGACGAGGAGGACCTCCCTTGTCCCAGGATGTTGGCAGAACAGTTGTGCCTTCAGGGCTGACCAAATCCTTGCTGCCTACTGTGAACATGGGGTGCTGTTTCAGGTCCACCATGACCCAGATGGTTTGGCACAGGTTGATATCACCTAGTATAAGGCTTTTAGTGGTAAAAAGTAACGGAGATGTTTGCACATGTAAATGGCAGCAGACCCGTGCATCTTAGTGATATGTCCTGAAAGACAACCAGCGATCTCTCAGAAGATGCATCACTAAGAAGCAGAAGACCCAGCTAAGAAGACTCAGAGTTTGCAGTAAAAGCTCTGACTCTGAACTTAAGTAGAAGGATGAGGCATCTGAAAGCTTTTAGTTTGCTTACTTTAGGCAAAAGAAGTATGGCATCCCAGAGACTGTTTGTTTTTGTGGTGCTTTGTGTTGACTTCTGGGATTAAACTGGAGGGTTCCTAAGCTGCTCTATACACAGTGTTGGGATGAAAAGTGCCCTGCCCATCCCTCTCAGAGCTGAATATTAACTTACTTCAAGCCAAAAGGTTTACACAATGGGAGCAAAAGGAATTATGAATCTTTATTTTCTTTCAGTCAAAACCACATGATTTAGGGGTAAGGACAGTGTCCTCACAGGAAGAGCAGGTCCCTGAAGGGCTTTAGTCCATCCGAGGTGCAAGACATGGTGCGTGACCTCTCTGGGTCCCCCTACATGGCAGCCCTGCCCTTGACTGCATCAGGTGCACCTCATAGTGCAGTGTCCTCCACTCAGATGATGGCCATCCATCTCTTCCATGGTGTCCTCCATCTCGTGCTCCGGGTCCTCTGTAAAGATGCTGAACAGGAAGTTGGAATACTGGGAGCTTTGCTGGTCTTGCAGGCTGCTCCTGGGGTATTTACAAGCCCGTGTTTTGGTTGTGCTTGTTTGGTCTGTAACTTAACTGGGACCAGCCAGTGCAATGGGAACAGCACTGCTGCGTACTAGTGCTGGGATTTTCTTGTCATGCAGAGCAGTTTCCAGCACTGACTGAAGATTTTGTTCAAAATGCTCTTTTGGATGACAGGGTGTGTGAGAAGAGCTAGGGCAGAGAAGCACCTCCAGCATGAGGGGCCTCCCAAAACCAGAAGTAGTGGATCTGAGTAGGAGGGGATCAAGCAAGAATCAGGAGGTCTCATTCCTGAGAAGCAAAAACCTCAAGGAGCTGACGCAGGACCTGGAGTTGAAGACACACCAGGTTATTACTATAGAGAAGCTGTGGAGCTCAAGAGTTTCAAGGCTTTTATTGTTTGCTGCCCTAAGGCTGCAGCAATAACTGGGAAGAACTGCAAGGGCAACATTACTTTAGAAGTTAAAGGAAGAGTGTTGGCACCATCTCTTCAAAGTCTTGGATACTCCCTTGAAGTATCAACACCATTTCATCCCTTTGGGCTGCTGCTGGGGTGTTGTCTCATGCTAGTGCAGAGCACGCTTGTCTCGCAGTCAGGCTGCAAATTATCCCCTTGGGGCAGAAGCTTTGCAGACCATCCAAAATTCAGCAAAGTGCAGCATGTTTCAAAGTTTTGTCTCAGGCAATTTAACTTGGTCATTTTCTGGTTTGGTTTTGGACATGCTGGTGGGAAGGCTTGTGCGCCAACTGTGAGGACTTTGCTGACTCTGCAGGGAAGGACCCAGCGTCATGTGGTGGTGTTTCCATCTCCCGGCCTTCAGCTGACCCAGCATTTGCTGTGACTCCCTTGCATACAGTTTGTGGGAGTTTGTAGTTTCCCTTCCCACCTCTGCAGTGCCTGGCTTGACCTTCCCAAGCCACTCGTGAGGAGCAATGCGTGGAAGTGGGTCTGCAGGGGCACCTGGAGCAGATAGGCAATGCCTACCTGCTGCATCCCTGGCACCAAGCAGGGTGGCCTTCAGGGTGTCTGCAGAGTGCCCAAATGCCGTGGGGTCATGATCCTTCCACCTTGAAGAACAGTTTGGAAGGAAAAAACTAAATCCCTGGTGGAAACAACCCCAGATACACAGCTGATGCTAGAAATTTTGGCCACTTTGATGGATCATGAGGCGATGTGAAGGGCCATCCTTTCTTTACGCCCCATAGCCATGCAGGTGGATGGTGATGGGACCTGGTGCCCCCCTCAGGCAGCCACTCTGAGCTGGAGCTACCTTAAAGGCTAGCAGTCATCATTTAAGAGCTGTCTTTAGTAAATTCCTACTCTGTGAGCCTTCTATCTTCTCTGAGCAGGATGATGTAGGGAGGCACTTAAGCACTTGAATGATGGGTGATGGACGCTGCCAAGGATTTTTCCTTCTGTTCACTCTGGAGGTGGAGAGGTTTTGTCTCCTTGCGTGTCCTCAACACGTTACAGAGCCACAGCATTTTTCAGCAGGTGAGCTTAGCCCAAGCATCACACCCTTACAAGACAAAAATCTCCTGGTCAAAGGCAAAAGGAAAGGCCTATTCCCCTCCCAGATCTGGTTGATGTACCCGCTCTAGGCCTCTCTCTCCCCAATGTGCCGGCACCGTGTGTTGGGCGCAAGGCTCTGGAGACGTTCCCAGAGGTGGTGGGCAGAGAGGGGAGGTTTCCCAGTTGCTTTTCAAGCAGCCTTTGTTAAAATTGGTCACGGCAGGCTGCGTCTCCTGCTGTCCAGGCGCTTTTGTGGTTCATCGGGCGGGCAGCGAGCACAATGCTGGGAGGGAAAGTGCAGCTCTGTGTGTTGTAAAAAAAAAAATACCCCACGTGTTGTGCATCCAGATAAATGCACGTACCTGCTTTTAACCTGCTCGCTGGTGGAAAAGCCCTCTGAGCTTGGGAACCTGGGACAGACAGGCAACTGAGAGGGACATGGCCACAGCTGAGCCATCCTGGCTCCCCCAGGCACCTCTTTGGGGTGCTGGGATTTGCTGCTGGAGAGGTCTGTCAATGCCAGTGCAGGGGCAGGAGCACTCTTCTGGATGCCTGAGAAAAAAAGCAGGGATTATTTCCTTTTTTAAATGAATTTTACAGGCCATATATTTCTGTGGCATCTTTCTAGTACTGTTTCCTACATTCTTGGATAATGAAGATCGGGGTTTGTTTTTTTCTTTTCTTTCAAGCTCGACAAAGCCAATTTGATGCGCTTTGAAAAGAAATTGAAAACAGGCTTCTCTGCTTCAAATTCTGCCAAGGTTCAGGCATCCCAGGAATACAATGTCTAGGATAAAACCCTCCCAACCACACTTAGAAAATGTTATCCCTGAGCAGCCAGGCTGCACAGGCTCCCCACCATGCTTTTGGGAGCCCGGGCTGTGCTGTATGTCCCTCTGATGAGCGAGTATATACGTTGTTTACTTATTGGCACCCTGGAACAAGCAGTATCTCTCCTAAGCCTTTTCATGGGTTTTGCGTGCAGCTTGCCCACTGGGAGATGGGCCTAATTTCTGGAGAAGATGTGCTGTACTGTCAGTATGACTGGCAAAGCAGAGCTGTATGGATGGTTTGCATTTCGGGCTGAATTGAAGCCATAGCTTACACTGCAGCTTTTTTTTTTTATAGCATGGACTCAGGAAAAGTATTTACCCTGGTTTTGTAAATATGGTATTATTTCTGCAATTTTCTATTATCTAGATTTTTACTAAATTGGCAATATTGACTGCCAGAAATAACACAGAGAGTGTACTTGCACTTTTTTTCTTTTTTCTTTTTGTTGTTGATGTGGCAGGGAAACCCTGAATGGGGCTGGGGAAGGAGGGAGCCTGCGGTGGCTCTTGCCCAGCTTCGCAGCGCAGGATTTCAAGCTTAGGATGGGAAAGTAATGAAGCTCAGACTTGTGGTGCCCAAACCAGAGCTCGCTGACAGCAAAGACAAAGTGGGTTTGGACAGTAATGATGCTTTAACCGCTTGGTCTGTAAACTGACTCAACTTTTAAAAAATGCCATCCACTTGGCATTCATTGCTCTCCAGTTGTGGATTAAAAAGGGTTTTTCCTGCAGTATTTCCAAAGTTCTCCAAATGACTCCTGCATGCACCCCCTCCTTCTCCAGGATACTTGGATCTCTGGCAGTCAGGCTCTTTGCATGCCCAGTGATGGTGTAAGCGACCAAAGGGTTATTACTGGGTGGACAACAAAACCCTGCAAATCCTCTGAGCAGAAGAAGAAGGTTACAGGGGGTTTTGGCAAGCATGGGGTGAGCTGTGTCTCTCCAGAGGGGTGGGATGGGGAGGGTGCTGGAAAAAGTTGCCCAGGGAAGCATGGATTGGGGAGGGAATTTGGCTGGATGCAGATGGGAGTACTGAGGTTTACAGTTAATCCTGCCCATCAGGATTAACTCCCTAGACATCGTTGCAGTTAATTCAGCATCCTTTGAGGCTGGGAGGACAGACTGTGAAGTCCTTATGGTGATGACTTGGAAAGAGTAAGGATATCAGAATCTGCCCTTTTTATTGCACAGCCTTATTTTACTATGGTTAAACTGTGATTTAGATATTGCACCTCACTGAAACTCTTGCTAAGGATGCCAGACCTTTGTTGTAGGTACTTGGGAATAAGCGCGTGTCCACACTCTGCAGGACTTGCTTGAAATCCAGGGCATGAAGGTTTTAGGAATCTGAATTCAGGTGGCATCTGCGTTAGTTGATGCTGGTTATGGTCCCGCAGCAAATCATGATCCCATCAGGCGGGAGGGAGCTGGGGAGACATCAGCCAGTTGCCACAAGTCCTGCTGCCCATTGGGGCTGCTCAGGGGTATTCATCCTCGTCCCTGAATCACTCCAAATGCACCATCGCTGCCTCATAAGCTTCATTAAGTCTGCTCAGTCCTGGAGAGGGAGACCTTGAAGGAAAACCCCCATGGCTGCTGCCAGTGAGCTGGTGGCTTTGCAGCTCTCCTCATCTGGCTGATTTAGTGGCTTTGGGAGAGATGTGGCTTCTCGCCATGAGGCCATCTGAAGCAGCCTCCCCACAGTGAGGGCATGAAAACAGATGGATTTTAGGATAGTGCTGGATGGCTTATGAAGGGGCTCACATGCTGGGGTCGCCTGGGGCAGCTCCCCTGGGAGTTGGAGTTGTGCTGGTGGTGGGTCCCTGCAGCCAGCGGGAGCCTGTGGTCCTAAAAGCCCCGTGGCTGGAAATGTTTCTGCTGGCCAAGCTGCCTTCTGGAAGTGATTCTGGCTGCTGGCTCTCACCCCTCCAAGCTTTTTAGCTCTTTTTAAATTTTTTTCAAGCTTTTCCTCTTATAAACAATCTCTTATCCCTTCTTTGGCAATATATTGTCCCGCTGCGTCTGCCACAGATATACTTGTGCTTCCAAGATAAATAATTGCAAAAAAATGTATTACTCAAACATTGCCTTGACTTCTAACGTGGGTTTGAGCCACTTGGAAATGCCTTTTGCTGCTCCAGCCCTCCAGAGCGTGTTAGACCACCCGAGGCTGGGTGAAGGTGACATGGGTGCAGTATGGCCCAGGGATGGGGTGGGCTGGGAGCATCTCCCAAAGCTGCCCCTTGCTTCCCTCCACCTCACCCCAAATGGAAAGGTGCTGTGCTCAGGGAAGCCCCACCCAGCACTGTACTTGTGGGTTTGCCTCAGACCAAAGTGGAGATATGTTGGCTTTGTAGTATGGGGAAATTTTGCTTGTAACCGTCTTTCCAGCCTATATAATTTTTATAAGTCCCTTCAGAATAGAAAGTATGGCTAAAAGGGGGGAAAAAAAAGCTGTGTGTAAAAAAGAGATATACACAAAAACCTGGTAGTACCTGTCTAAAGGCAGTTCCTTGGTGGTGGGAATCAGAATATTTTAGGTTTCAGATATAGCAGTTAGAATCCTTTTTAAAACATAGGCTGCCAGAGGTCCCGACTGATGCTTGGAGCAGCCTTGCTTTTGCTGGATGCAGCAGTGGGAGGAGCTCTGTGGGCCGAGTTTCTATGCATGCTGGGACGTCCTCGGAGCGATGGCATGGGCACCTGGGTTATGGGCTGGGTGTGCAACCAGGGTAGGAGCCACTGAGGGTGTCTGGAGTAAGGACTGAAGATAAAAACCTCTTAGGAACTGGAAAGTATTTACTTATAGCCAGGAATTTGTTCTGGTTTGGTCTAATTTTTTAATTATTATTATTTCTTGAGTCTTTAAAGCAAAATATTTGAGCATGAAGTGCTCAAATGTCCCATAAGGTGATCTCGTACATCGGTGCTGCAGACATGGCCTCACCAGTGGTGGGTCAGCCTTTGCTCTGACCAGCTTCTGAAGGGACCGTGGCTGATTTTTGGCACAAATCCACACCACCAGCTGTACCCCTCCTGCTACAGTGCTGCAGAGGCAGCGAGCAATTGGGGACCACCTTTCCCAGGGACCACACATGCTCCTCCAAAGCAAACCTCTTTAGGCTTATTGAGACCTTTGCCTGGTTGGGGGCACACAGATCTGGGGGATCCCCAGCCACAGCACCCCACAGGGACCCCCTGTAACACTCTCCTTTTCTCTTCCCACAGACCCAGCAACCATGGCGAAGGACAGGGCTGAAGTCCCCCACCCTGGTGGCCCTTGGGGTGCTGCTGGCCTTGGCCCTGCTGGCCCTTGCCCAACTGCCCCCACCACCAGACCAGTCTCCTCACCTGCCATCAGCATCGTCCCCCCTCAGTCCCTCGCAGGAAGTGGTTGCCACCCTCTCTGGGGGACAAACCCACAGTGAAAGGCCCCCCATGCCCCCTGGTCACCCATGGCAGGACCAGGCCCCTGGCTGGGGCAGGAGGCAGTGGCAGGGGGTAGCAGGGGATGCTCCTCCATGGCTCTCCAGTGATGACCTCCAGAAGATGCAGCTGCTGGCTGGTGGGCGAGTGGTCTCCAAAACCCGCATCCCAGCGCACGGGCAGGTCCTGCGTGTGGGGCTGCAGGCCGTGGGGGATGCCAAGGGGGACATCTCGCCAGCCATCCCAGAGGAGGACTGCCAGGATGGGCGCTGTGGGCTCATCAAGCGTCCTGGGGACCTCTACGAGGTGTTGGCCTTCCACCTGGACAGGGTGCTGGGGCTGAACAGCCGTGGCCCGGTGCTTCACCAGTCACCTCCTGCCCTACAGCTACACTGACGGCTCCCTGCGACCCATCATCTGGTGGGCGCCTGACCTCCAGCACCTGGAGGACACCAACAACGACCAGAACTCCTGCGCCCTGGGGTGGCTGCAGTACCAGGAGATGCTGCAGCCCCGCGGATTGACACCGGTGGCCAGGGATGCTCCTTGCTCCAGCATCCCACGTGGCGAGTGGAGCCGCCTGGCCCTCTTCGACTTTCTCCTACAGGTAGGGCTGGGGTGACAGAGACTGCCTGTCTCACCAGCTGTGCCACCTAGACCTGCCTTGTCTGACCATGATCTCCTTCTCCATGAGGTCGCATAGGCTGATGTGTCCTGGGATGGATTTTTACTCATTAGCTAATGAGAAGCAGCAGAGCTTTGTGCAGAAGCAACCTGGCCTGAGCACGGTCTGTGCTTGAGACTTGCAGGGGAAATGCAGGCAGGTTTTGGTGGCGAGGCCACTTTCACATGGCCAAGCTTTCTCCCAGCACAGCCCTGTTGGCTCCATGTCATGTGGATACCAGCAGTGGCTTGGGACAGGGCATCCCTAGGGACAAGCAGCATCTTCTGCATTGGCCCCATCAGATCCAACTCTAGGGGGTGCACTGCTGGAGCTGGAAATCAGGACACTTGCCCCTTCGTACAGCACTGCTTTCCTCCTCCTCAGGATTAATAGCGCTTAATCTTCTGTCTGGAAAATCATACCCTGCTGCTACGAGGGATTATGACAGCGTCCCGGAGTGTTATCAGTTCTTAGAGCTTGCCTATGAGAAGGCAAAAGTGGTCTCTATGGAAAAAAGCCCTGCTTTAGGCACCCTGGGGCTGGGGCTTTGATTATCAGACAAGGGAGAACTACCTGAAAGAGCATGTATGAAAACAAGAAAATGAAAGAAGTGAAGAAAGAAAAAGACTATTAAAACATGTATTCTCATTATTCTCTCTTTTTTCTTTGGCAAAGCCTGACCATTAATCTTTATAACCTCAGACTATGGCTGGCAGAGGTGGAGCAGTCCTGGCTGAGCTTGGAAATATTTTAGCTGAAACAGCCAAAGAAATTAGAAGATTAAACAACTCCCTTCCCTTCCCCATGCCAAAATGCTGTTGAGTGCAATGGAAAGGCTGAGTCCTCAGAAGAAAGTATCAAGTTTTAAGGAGACTTTTCCTTGGAGGGCCAAAGTAACACAACAATAAATCCAAGGGGAAGCCACAGGTTTTCCTCAATAACTCCAGTGGTATCCCCTCATGTGGAATAAACACATAAAGGTAAAGAGGCACCAAGTCAGCAGGATGTTATAGAAGTGCAACAGCATCCTTCGGAAATGGCTTTAGCCTCTCACAGCCCTTGCTGTAGGAGGAGAGGCTGCGAGCTTGGAGACCTGCTGTGCATTGGCATTGAGATCTTGGTTGTTTTCTTCAATTAGCCTTGAAATTGGGCTGCTCACTTATTGAGCAGTGTGTTGCGAAAACGTCGTGTTTCCTGCTGCATCTTTTCCAGTGCTTGATTAGTTTCTGGGTCTGGACTGAACTCTCTCTCAAAGCACAGCCTGTAATTGATAAGTTTTGCTAATGATCAGGGTGAGAACAACAAGCAGCTGCTGTGGGTTGCTTGGCTTCCATCTACTCATCACCTGTAGGTTTCCCTGGGCTCACATGAGACCTGCTCCAGCCTTCCTGGACACTCCAGGAGCCTCTCTGCACCTTGAGCTCTGGCTCCCAGGTTGGCACCAGCAACAAAGTCAGATGCATTTGTGCTCCATTTGCACTCCAACTGGAACATGTATTTATTTTATACATATGTATATGTATTTAAAGGAGATTTATTTATAATATATGTGTGTGTGTGTGTGTATGTATACATACATATGTGTGTGTATATATACACACACACACACACATATATATATACATGCATATATATATATATATGTATGTGGTTTTATATATATATATATTTATATATATGCCAACACAGAGGATGCATTGGCTGCTTCTGACAAAGCTAAGGAGAATACAGAGCCAGGGTTACTGAAGCCGGGTCTGACAGAGTTTTATTTCCATTAAAAGTCCCTTGACCCTCTGAGGGTGAAGGTGAAACTCTGGAAGCTGCCAAGCAGCACTGGGGTTTCTGCAGGGATTTGGGGTGGGAAAGGGAGGGGCTTGACAGCCAAGACAACATGGAGCCTTAGCAGTGGCTGCAAATAATTAAACACAAATGTAGTTAAAACAAGTCACTGTGGCCTAACTTGAATGTCAGGCATGCTCTGTGTAATGCACAGATGGCTTTTTCCCTTGCCCATCCTTTCCCATCCCATTCCATCTTCTTTCCATTGAGAGCTGCTCAGGTTGCCAGTAGGGGTGGATGAAAGGGTGTACGTGAGCTGGGCACCAGATGAAACCATCATCCAGTACACCAAGACAGCCTGAGGAAAAAAAAAGAAATATTTTTAAGATTTCAAAACCTAGGTTTCCCTCGGTGGTTTTGTTTGTTTCTGGGTCTGGGGATTTTTTGCATTTCTTGTGTACTGAAGATCCTTAGAAACATTTTATTTTCCTCTGAGCAAGAAAAGTTCACAACTGGACTTCCCCACCCCAGGCATCTGCCCCTGCTAAGGTCCCCAAATGTCTCCTGCAGGTTCACGACCGTCTGGACCGCTACTGCTGTGGGTTTCAGCCCGATGCCTCTGAGCCCTGTGTGGAGGAGATGCTGCATGAGAAGTGCCGAAACCCAGCAGAGCTGGTGCTGGTCCACATCCTGGTATGTCCCCCCACTCCCCAGGGGCTGCTCTGAGGCTAAGATGAAGGTGCTTGTGAGGTGCTTGCAGGGCTGAGGTGGCAGCAAGGAAGATGTAGGCCTCATGGCAATGCTGGGCCCATGGTGGCAGCTGTGCCTCAGCACGGAGGGACCTGGGCCTTAGCAATTGCTGTCCCCCAGATGAGCTCAGAATTTCTCAGTGCATTAAATAAACAGCCTAAACTCCCAAACTGGTGACTCTTCGCAGTAAGTGAACTTCTCCTTCCCATCCCTCTGGCAGGTCCGGAGGAGCGCACCATCCCGCCTGGTGTTCATTGACAATGCGGGCAGGCCACAGCACCCTGAGGAGAAGCTCAACTTCAGGCTTCTGCAAGGCATAGACAGGTAGGAAGGGCGATGCACACCCTTCTGGAGGCATGTTTTGGGCGAGGGCTGAGCTTGCACATGCAGGATGGACAGCAGCCCTGTGTGCACACCTTTGTGCCTTCCTTGGCTGCCCCAGTTGGGCATCCTTGTGAAGCGAGACCACCTCCCACCCAGGCTCGCAAACCCATCACACGTGCCCCTGACCTGAAACTGGCTCTTCAACCTCCTCTGGGTGGCTGATGGCAGTCTCCAAAGCCCACTTTCCCCTCTCTAATTGGCAGCTGCACAAAAATAGAGAATATTTCAGCAAATATAATATATATATAATAAATACATTTTGAGACATTGCCCATCAGGCATTTGGTATGCTATCAGCACCTTGATTTGAAGCTCATTTGGATCAATTTCTGATGGAGATGTCCTGCATGCTCTTCATGGGCAGAGATTTATGTAGAAGACTCCCCATCCCATGTTCCTCTGGGTGGACATGCATTTCTTCTTGAAGCATCAGGTTGGCCTTTGCTGGGGTGCCCTGCTGCTCGCCCTTCCCTGGGTGACCCCTTCCTTCCCTTTCTGCTCCTCTACTGCAGCTTTCCAGCGGTGGCAGTAGCCACATTGCGGTCAGGCAGGTTGCAGACCTTGCTGCTGAGGTCGCTGCACATGGACCAGGAGTTTTGGGAGAGCCAGGGCGGCGTCGAGGGCCTGACACCCCTGCTTCAGACCATCGACAGGCGGGCACGCATCCTGCTGCAGTACATCCAGGAGCACAACCTGACAGTGTTTGGGGACTCACCTCGCTGAACCATGGCGCACCTACCTTGCAAATCCTGACAGTGATGGAGGTACCTCACACCCTCAGCATGGGCTCTCCAAAAGGTGTTCGCTGCCTCCCTGCAAGATGCCCTGGAAAAGGAGACGGGATCACAGGGAATAGGAAGGAGGCAGAGGAAAAGTGTCCTGAAACAACCCACAACTGCTCAAGAAAGGCAACATTTATCAAGTAATGGTCTCACCATGGAGGGGCACATCCATGAGATTTTTTTTTTTTTGGATGCCTCCATCCTTCCCACCCCAGCAACTTTGAAAAGTGGAGACTTGGACAGTTGATCAGCCTATGAGGACCTTGGGAAGGATTAAAGAAGCAGTGAGGCAGAGGTAGCCACTGGCAGTCTTTCCATGGCTTGCACTGGGTTTTTTCGATGATGCCTTAACTGTTTCCTAAACAATACAGACAGAGAGGCTGGGGTGGCATGAGGGAAAGCAGAGGGGACCTTTCTAACCAGGGACAAGTGGCCTGAGCTGAGCTCTATCTTTCCTGCCCATGAAGGAGGTGATGTGTTCCTGGGACGGGGTGTTAGCCACTGCCCAAAGCTGGGGCCAGGCAGGACCCTGGCCTGTAGGCAGGGCCTGGCAGCAGCTGTCATCTTGGAGCCCATGGTCCCGTCCCCGTGTGCCACGCCTTGGCAGGGCTGGGCTGCTGCCAAGGTGCACATTCAATGTGGGATTTGAAGGTTTCGATCTCTTGCTCGCTCTTTC
>NW_010206959.1:28352-33703 GCF_000695765.1 Mesitornis unicolor
AGGCTTGCAGAAAAAATCTTCTAACAAAAATGTCAGGCTATTTCAGCAGAAGACAACTGAGTGCAAAACACTTTCTGAACATGCTGGCACCTCCGGCAGAGCCCATCCTGCTCCTGTCACCTCCTTAGGCTCCTGCCCAGCAGCCCACTGTGTGGACTGCACAGCACCATCACAGTCAGGTGGGTCCTCAAGTGTCAAGGCCAAAAGATAATTCAAAAGCAAAACGAACAGGAGGAAAAAACGTACTCCCTCTCTGCAGAGTGTTTCCCAGCTGAGGCACACAGTCAGCATGTGCTTGCCAGGAGCAGCTGGCTCCTGGGATTTGCCACCAGGAGAAGGGTTTTCAAAGGGGCCTTGGAGAGCACCCGTTCATTTCTGCGGTGCTACAGGTGGAGCATTCATGCTTGAGGCAGCCCGAGTCACTTGCGCCCTTGGAAAGTGTCTGTGAGACTGGCATGGGCATCCAAGATGTGCTGCTGGAGAAAATGGCCACCCACGCCATGGCAGAGGCAGAAAAGGTGGACATTGACACCTTCACTACTCAGCACCATGGCAGTTTTCAGACATGCAAGGGGACGCTTTAACACCCATGCTCATAAGCCCAAGTCATTACCTTTTTTCACTTTTTCCTCTTGCTGAAGAGAAGATGAGGTGAGGGATGGGTGACATGAATCAACAAGCACGAGTGCTCTCAGAAAGCACCAGCACTCAACATCATGGCCACATCAACATACAGGCTGCTGACAGCATCTTCCTGGAGTCCTCCCTTCCAGGGAAAGCCTTTCCCCCAGCACTCTCCACACCCCATGAGTTATGACCCCATTTGCCACACCATGGGATTGGATGACCTCGTTTTGCATCTCTTGCCTTCAGCTGCATCTGCTTGACCTTAACATTGCACAAGGTAGTGGGGATTTTACTAGGGTTTTTTTGCATTCCCTTAGTTGTAACACGTGAGTTTGCTGGCTAAACATGTGGGGGGAACATCTGTAAGAAGTTATGCATGCGAATAAAAATTGCTCTTGTTTTAACAGAGAGCCATGTATGGACAAATGAGACAAGCAAAAGCCGTGATCTTGCTGAGACTGATCATTAGCCTCCTCTAATTAGTCATTTTTTCCATGCATTTGTCTATGTAGCCAGCAAAGTGCACAGGCTCTTAGCTGTGGTCATGGCCATTCAGTGAATTCCTGTGGACTGCTCTGGGCATTTCAGCCTTTACGATGTAGTGTCAGGGTTGGTTTGCTTCAGCTATGAATGTGTCATATTTTCCTGTGATAAACTTATTTTTATAGGTTCATAATGTAGCTATGAAAAGTAACTCGGGGTCCATGCTTGACAAGCAAGATCTCATGTCAGCAGTGACCCTGTTTTAACCAGATTTCACCAGGCATCATCACAGATCCTGTAGGGGTGAGATAACAAATGAAGGGCATGATCCAAGCTGGCTGCAGAGCTGGGAAAGGTCTGCTTTGACCTGAAGAAAAAAACAAACAGTGGAGAAACAAGTTAAGGCACCTTCCCTGGGCTTGTAAGAGCTCAAGTGCAGGTGGATCCCAGTGAGGGCAATTAAGCACAAACCCCATCCTACCATGGATGCACTTGCTGGTATCACTGGTGAAAAGTTGGAGGAGAGCAGCAGCAAGGAGCTAAGACCATTGGGAAAGTGAAACCACCTGTGTGTGAGTGCCTCTGGGAGCCCAGCAGCATGGGCACGAGGTGCTGCTTGCTCCACAAGTCACCTGAAAGACCCAGGTTGAAAGCCTGTTGCAGCCATCCTCCACCTTGCTCTTCTCTTGGTCACTTCAAGAAAGAGCTGCCAGAAAAGCCCATAAAGTTTTGCCCCAGGGTGACCCCCCCCAAAACATCCCCCAGCAGCCTGCTCCAATGCTTTGCTGGTCTCACCCTCTATAAACTAAGTCTTTTTGCTGCATTTTTTTGCTGCATTTAAGGGTCACTTCTTGAACTGCCCATTGCAGGCACAGGATCCCAAATAGCCTTTGCAGCAGCCCCATACAGACCTCACTGAGCATCCTCAGCACCCACTGAACCCACCCAGGGGTGACACTCAGAGACCTCACAAGATGCTTGGCAAAACCCACCCAAGCATCCCAGTGCTGCTCTGGGGAAGTGTGGACCGGCTGCCACCTGAAAGGCAAGAGCTAGCAAGTAAATCCAAATTTATTGGTAAATCGCTGGCTATAAAAATAATCTGGCTTTTAGAAAGCAATTTATTTATGCTTTCAGTACTTGCTTAAATATTTATGTGGAAAAGGAAAAAAAAAAGTCCACTCCAACACAGGACTATCATTGTAGCAACAGCCTTTAAGATTAATGGAAGTAAATTAGCCTGATGTTTTATTTACACCCAGCAAAGCAATAGATAAACTCTCCTGGTGATGGATTTTCTTCATTAGTTGGGTGAATGCCTAAGGTACAGCTTTTGACGCTGTTTCTTCCAAGCGGTTAGACAAACAGTTTATCAAAAGAGTATAAAATTGTCAGGAAACGAAGCAGATTAATGACCAGTAAAGAGAAGATCATTGAATTTATGATATAAGTAGCAGTATCACTGGAGCTTAAGAAAGGGCTTATTAGATAACCGACATGTACAGGCACACAAAAGCGCTGACCCCCCCTCAAATCTGCTGCCCTGGCAGTGGCTGCTCCCCAAATCCTCCCTTCATGGAGGTCTCTGCACCAAGGCTTCACCTCCCTCCTCCTCTCCTCCCCTTAGGTCTGGGTTTATTCTGTAGTTCTCTCATTAGAGTTTGTGAACATGTTATTTCCTCCCAATTAAAAACCTTTTAGACTGGAGCGGCTTCAGGGGAGATAACCTTGTCTGCGTGCCTGCGCAGCAATAGCGGCTTCTGCAACCTAATTTGGCGATTTTTGGCTGCCATTACAGCAGTGATAACCATACCAATAACAACTAAAATAATATATAGGACTTCTCCGGTCTTGTGATTCTTCAGAGAAAAAAAAATCCCCCAGCATTAGTGGTTTATGGATCCCATATGGCTCCTCCAGCAATTACCTCTGGGATGATAACGAGCTGTCAGATACCGCAAATGAGAGAAAGGAGACTGGGAACATGGGGGAAAGAAAACCTTCCCTCTGATGGTGGAGGGGCTGCACGTGCAGACATCTGAGGTCTTTGCCCCCCTCAAGGTATGGGTTCAAGTTTTCAAGCCGCAGAATAGGGATTTTTTGGGTACAAGGATGACTAACACTGGTGCCATGAATCTCAGTCTCGAGTGCTGTCTCCAGCAGGTGGCATTGGCTGGACGGGCTGTCTCTTCCCCGCGCTTGCCAAGAGCATCTTCAAAGTTTCATCTCTGCACCAGCACATTTCAAGCTGCTCGAGCATCATTAATTCCCTAATTCCCTTGCAGCCTAATCCGCCCAACTGCACTTTATATCCCACCACCACCACCTTTCCACCTCCGTTACCATCTCTTTTCAATTAAAATAGAGATTTGAGGGACTTGCTGCAGCACGCTGCTCCCGGCTGGGCGCGTTGGAAAGCAGGATGGAGCAAGACAGCTGCTTGGAGGATGAGATGGGGCTCTGCCTGCCCAAATGTGAACCCAGGAGCTCAGCAGCAACCTCTACTCCCTTCGTGGTGTTTAAAATGCAACACACCACCTGTGCAGGGGTGCAGGAATGGCTCTTATTATTTTAAAACCCATCCCAGGGACAACTGCAGGGACCAGTCCAAAAGTCTTGAAGTTTAGGTGTAGGTGTGGCAGATGCACCCACCCTACTAAAGACCTGAGAAAGACCCAACAAAGACAGTGTTAAAGTTTCTGGCCCTGGCGGTGCCAGGACTGCCTCCCCCGCCCCCCCACAGCTCATGTCTGGTCCACACAGTGGGGGTCAAAGGGGGGAAAGTTGGGGTCCTCAGCCAATAGGGGGCTGACACGACCATGTATTGACCACAGATCAGGTTCGACCAGGGTATAAATGGGGCCCTGTCAGAGGACTCATTTGAGTCGGTCCTCCTCGGAGCAGCGGGTCTGCAGTCGGGGACTCTCCCCTTGAGTTGGGACGCCACTTAAGGTAACTTCTCGAGATTGAGAGCCCTCCCTTTTTAGGTGAGTGAGTGAGTGCACATTTTGGATCGTTTGGCCAAAACTTAAGTATTCCTAACTCAGCTGTGTCTGGTAATATTCCCAACCAGCATATCAAACCTGTATTTGTTAAATGTCAGTGGAATGTTGTTTTGATGAATGAAGTTTTGTCTGCTTCATTTCAGTTGCAGATTAAAGCTTGTTTGAGTTCATTATTTTTGTGCCTGTAGCCATTTTGGTGCAATTCCGTGACAGTTGGACATGGGTGGTTCAGTCCATCCAAGCTTGCAAATGAAGGGTAAGGATGATCCCCAAAACCAGGCACTATTAATGACGTGATAGAGGTGAAAACTTGTGCTCTGAGGCTTTGACAAGGGGGACCACATCTGGATGTGGACAAGCCTTGCTCTCTGGGGTCACTCAGGCATTGGTTTTGCTCTGGCTCTGCTCTGGCTTGTCAGCCATTGCGGGGTCATCCTGGCCCACATCTTGGCTCTCTGCAAGGGGGCATCTTTGTGGCCCTTTCTGGAGTGAAGGCCTCAAGTGGTTTGAAGGTCAAGTTTCCAAGAACTTGTCCCCTAGAGCTGTTTTGGATCCCTGCTGTTTTGGTAGGGTTATCTCTGTTCCCAAGAGCTCCTAAACTCCAGGACTTTTCAAATAGACCCCGCGATTGTCCCAGGAATGGATTTTAAAATGATAGAGCTCTTAAAGCTGTGTGCTGCCAACCATCACATAAAGTAATGCCATGCTTTGAGGCTTTGAAATCCACTGGTTTGTACACAAAACAAGCCAAAAAAACCAAGCATCCTTTCCCAAACAGGAGTTTTCCCTCCCTCAGCTGCCTCCACGTGGCCCTTGGGGAGTTCTCTGGTTTTTGTTTTGCTCCTAACCGAAGAACCAGCCTCGCTTGTTCTCCTCTTCTAAGCTGAACCAAATTTGGTGCTGCTGACCAAGTTCTCTGCTCCAGCAAGTTGGGGGAATCATATCTTCCAGTCCTGCTTTTTGGGTGAATTTTGTTCCATTGGAATTAATTTTTGGCTATATTCGAGCAGGGATGTAGTTTTTATTGCAGAAAGAGGCTAGCGGATGCAGTGGCAAAGGCTTTGATGCAAGTGTTGCTGTATTTTTGCAGATGTTCAATTTTAATTACCCATTCTGGCTGCATCAGGAAAGGCTCAGAGTCAGAAAAGCGTGTTACGTCCCAGGGCTGTTTATGTACATAAACTATCTGGGGTTTATCGCCTTGACCTTTCCTGAAACGAGTTCTTAGCTCTTCCG
>NW_010206959.1:33734-59817 GCF_000695765.1 Mesitornis unicolor
CGAGCTAAACCTATAAAAAAAGGGGGGGGAACTATTAAGCTGAGCAGCAGATCTGGGTTCCTAGGGAGCACATCTGGGTGCTGATGGGGTGCCAGGAGACTGAGATTTGCCACAACGGGAACAAATCTTGTTTAATGGCTTTTGTTCAGTTCATCAGGTCTGCCAGTTCTGCTCCCTGTCCACAGTAAATAATCTGGGAGATGGTAATTGTATTCAATTTAAGGTGATTCAGGCTAGTTTTCCTCGATTTGGGATGAGGGGGAGGAGGTGGCACAAAATGTATGCACAGAACGGACAGGTTAAGTTAGATACTTCTCGCCTTGTCTTTTTGGCGTGAAATCTGGCATCACATGCAAAGACACACAATTATGTATACGGAAAGAGCTCATCCTGGCTATTCAAGGTGAAGCTGAAAGTCAAGGGGGCAGAGATCACGGGTTGTATTCCCTCCCTGCTTCCACTGAAGACCAGAGCACTTTGCTGAGGAGCTGTTCAGAAGGTGGTTGTCACACCCTGCTGCTGCCAGGTTCCTGCCCAGCTCACGAGGGTTTTGCACACCCTGAGTGCTCTTCACTTCTCCATCCTTTCCCCCAGCTCTCCCCCGTCCCTGCATCCTTGCCATCAGCTGTAGGACATGATGGTTTCCGGAACCCATGAGTTTGCATACTCTCTTTTTCCCCTACACAGAGGAACTATATGATGGGGTCACCCAGCACCAGGGGCTCCTGGTGTGGCTTCATCCCATCCTGACTATCCCCAGAATTAAGAAAAGCAGTTCCTGTGGTTTCAGAGCAGAGCTAGTGGCTGAAGTGAGGATGAAGTGGAAGAGTTGATGCCAGCCAACTAGGGAGGCTTTGCCTATGGAAAAGTGCTGCCAAAGTGGTCTCAGTGCTCCTGGTTCAGGGATGAGGTTTGAGGAGCTGGCCAGGCATAGGCATCTCACCTCTCCCATGCCAGAAACAGCCAGAAAACCATTACTTTGTTGTGTTGCAGCACAACTGAGCTCCAGCGCTGAGCTGAGAGGGGACTTTGGGGCAGCTTGGGGTGGGACACCTTGGTAGCACAAGTCCACCTTACCTGCCCAACCATTTTGTTGCCTTTCTGAGGGTTAGGTGGTGGCTCTAGGAAACCCCTTGGCTGCTGTTCCACAGCCCTGCTGTTGTCTTTGCCCAAATCTAAT
Source organism: Mesitornis unicolor (assembly GCF_000695765.1). NCBI lineage: Eukaryota > Metazoa > Chordata > Aves > Mesitornithiformes > Mesitornithidae > Mesitornis > Mesitornis unicolor. The sequence continues at coordinate 34,915 of NW_010206959.1, forward strand.
CAAACGCGGACGTTCCTGAGCAAACAGCATTTAAGATTTTAGAGACCTGGGCTCGGGACAGCTGAGAGAGACGAACAGTGGAGAAATGCATCCTCTCCTCCTCATCAGCCTGGACCCAGCCAGAAATTTAGGCTGAGGCAGGCAACAACTGTGGAGGGGTCAAATCAGTGCCCAAAGTTTTACAGAGAGAGGAGGTAACTCATGGTGGAGATGAGGTCCCTCCTGCCTGCTGAGATGACCCTTCTGGGTGATGCTGGAACCAGCCCTGTTTTGCAGGGGCATTTTAGGGCACATGGTGCCACCAGCCCCCTCATCACCAAATTCCATCCCCCTACAGGCACTGTGAAGATACCAGCACCACCTGGGAGCCGCATGCTTTGGCTGTGCTCAAATAAGCCTTTTGATAGCAGCGCTGAGGTGATATTTGTCCTGCTTTCTGCCTCCACAAAGGCAGGATTAGGACATCAGAAAGTCCGTCTGCTTAATCTTCCTTTGAAGGGACTCAAAAAAAGGAAAAAGCAGGCGGCCTGACAGAGCAGATGTGCGGAAGAAAGTATTTGGGTAACACGCCTGAGCATATCATTGGTGATCTTGAGCTGTCCTCAGAGACTCAGCCTTCTCCAGTGCAAGCTGGTAATCTTAGTAGAAGATGAGAAACCCAAGCTGAAAGCCAGCACTGTGGTCTCTGCAGTGATGAGACGGCCCCCTCCATCACCAGACAAACCCCAGGCTCCCTCCCCATCCTTGCACAAGACCTCTTTATTTTATGCTGTAGCAAACAGCAAAGTGAGCATTTTGCATGTGCTGGGGATGTCTATGGGCAGCTGGAAAGAGCTGGCTGACATGTGGGGAGTGCTGTGCCTGTGGATGAGGCTGGTGCCCATCTAGGGGTACCATATCCACTGAAATCTCTTCCCTGTCTTTATTTCTCCTCTTTTAGAAATGGGAAGCAAGCAATACATGCGGGAACTGTCTCTGCTTCGGCTGGGCATGGACTTTTCAATCCTGATCACGATTCAAGAGGTGGAAAGAAAAAGTCCCCCCAAACCTGTAGTTTTGATTGCTTTTGGTAGGGACTGCCTTTTCCATGCCTGCTGTTTTATCACTCCCCTGCCCCTGCAGGCACAAATCATCCGGGCGCTGACAATTTTAATTGCATTTTCCCACCCCTTTGCCTGCCCTCAGAGCACAGCAGCACATTGGCAAGGGGACATGGGGCAGTGGGAGGGCTGGGAAATAGGAAATATTTGGGTGCTGAAAGGCAGAGGAAAGGTGCAAAGCAGTTACCTTCTGGGCTGCTGGGTTCAAGCCCCAGTGTGGTGCGAGCAGAGGTGTCCATGTAGGGACATGGGCAATAAAGTAATTTCTCTGTCTTTGAGGAGCTATGGCCTTGAAGTTCGACTCTTTTATTCCATAGGGAACACTGGCTGCAAAAACCAGATGCCATCTGTCCACTGTGCCTTGTAAATCAGATTTTAATTGTCTCGGGGAGAGGGCTGTCTCCTGCCAGGTGCTGCAAGCCAGGTCTGCAGAAGTTACTCTGCAAAATTTACATTTCTGAGATGAGTTTAGTGATTAGGGTTTCAGCTTTGTACTGAGGAGGCTGAAATTCTCCCCCTCTCACAGATTTCCTGGCTGATGGTAGAAAGTGCCTGTGTTAATCAGGTAAGGGCAGAACTGGTTTTCACCTCCTGAATGACCTCCCTCCCCACCACACTTGCACCCCAGCATCACTGCATCCAGCACGGGCAGATGGGCTCCTGTGGTGAAGGACACCTTTGAGTCAGGACAAGGAGAGGCACCTCTGAGACTGGGTTTTGCTCCATGAAAACTGAAGCAGCAGATCACAGAAACACTGGTGTCAGTAGAGGAGAAAGCCAGCAAGAGAGATGGCACAAGGTCAGACTTTGTCTGGTCTTGTACAGCCCTTACACAACTCTATAAGGCAAGTGGTGTAAGCCTAAAATAATAAAATGGGCTGCTGAGGATGTTCAGAAGTACTGCGAACTGTCCTTATCCCTTCTTTTTTAATCATTATATACTGAAAAATCATTGCCGGTATTACAGGGAGGCTGCAAAGCTGCCTCTTTGTGAGTAAAGAATCAATAATTTGTTTTCTTCTTCCCTGTATGAAAACAATACCATTAAATCATATTAGTTTATTAAAAAGGCAGCAGCCTCTAAGCAGAAATGGCAAGGCTGATCACAGCCTGCCTGAGGAGAGACACAGCTTTCTTATCCACAGCCTCCTGGGACTTACTTTTTTTGAAAAAGGCTTAGTGAGGCCTCTAAAAATATTGGTTTTTATTAGACAGCATGGCCAAGTTTTGACATGCCACAGGGGTAGAGCAGATACAGCCCAGTGTTACCTGCTGGGAGCTCTGGGGCAAACCTCTGCTCCTTCTTACAAACTTCTGCTCCTTCTCTTCCATCCCCACCACGGGGATTCACCAGGCAGGAGGGCTCCTTGCAGCCGGCCTGCACCTCACTCGCCTCAGCCATGAAAGAAATACATCATTCCAGACCACGTGTAGTGAAATCACAAGAGGGCGGTCAGCTCCGTCGAATCCTGGGATGAATTGAGTCCTGTGGGCCCGTCAAACCCCAGAACTCCAGCAAGGAAGGAAACGATGCACAAGACAGGAGGTAAAAAGACTGAGGATGATCTAAAGGTTACAATGATACAACCAATTAATTTTTTTTAATCTGATGCCATTGGATTTTAAGCTTTTGAAAGGATACAAGGAAAGAAAGGTGCATCACGCTGGCATCTCCTGACACGCTGCAGAAGCAAACCTGCACCCTTGGTTCACAGCAGCAGGGGCAGCCGTCATTCATTTCCCACCATCATCTTGGTGAGGCATCAACATAATTAACTTTCAAAATAATGAACTTAACCTAAATGTGGAAAAAACCTACCTCTGTTATATAGCTAGTGGCTGTGGAGTTGATACAAGGTAAAAAACCTTCATCTCAGCCCTGGACATTCTCCGTGATAGCTGTCAAAAATGATTAGCGTTAGCTCCTGGCAGTTTTGCACCAGGTTCACCCTAAAAAATTTTTAAAAAACACCTTGACTCGATCCGAGGCTCAGGCCTTTTTCCATAAGGGGCTTTGGTGCCCCCCCATTTGCGGTAAAGGGGGGAGCAGGAGATGCAGTGCCCATGGTGGGGTGGGAGAGAAGAGAGGGGAGGGGACGGGAGCAGGACACCCCCTTTTCAGAAGACCGAAGGAGACCGCAGGTTAAACTGATTATTGAGCTGGTTTCTAATGAGTCTGCCACAGCCTTGCCAGGCAGATTAAAGAAATTAAAATCCTGGGACAAAATAAACATTGCCATTCAAGCCCTGTTAGTCTTCCTTACTCGCATTCTCCCCTAAAACCCGTTATCCCCGACCCAAACGCTCAGTCCAATCTCAGATACAAGGTCACCAGGACCAAGGCATCACACCAGTTGAGTCTCCCAGTGAGACTCTCCAGAGATGACAACAATCAAGGAAAGAAAGAGGGCTGTCCCAGCAAACTCCCTGATTTACAGAGAGCGTGATATCTATGTTATGAAATACACCTGTTGGACAGCTTGGGTCAGCTGCCCTGGTTTTCATTCCCCCCAGCTTCTGCACCTGGCTAACTCAAAACTGCTTGATCACTGCACACCAGTGTTGGGCAAAAATTAATTGAAAAGGTCTTATCCACTTTATTTCCACTGCAGTCTTTGCAGAAATGCAGCTTTCCTGAACAGAAAACAGACTCTATGACTCTATCCCAGCAAAACCAGGACAGTTGCACAGAGGGAGGTTTTGTCTCTGAGCTCTGATCTCCAGCTGTAGCTGAAAGCATGGGGCCATCCCACAGCACAGGAGCCGGCCAGGGCGACCTCAGCACAACCTTACTGGAGCCCAGGGAGTCAGCACTGAGGCTGGCTTCATCCGAGACCCTTCCATGAGGTCCTTCATGCATGGCCCTTCCCACAAACACCATCACTTCTCCCTCTGCAAGGGAAAAGAATTTAAAGATAAAACCCTGCTGAGAGATTAAAAAATCATAGGTCCCTTGAGACATGAAGTACAGCTACAACCAACGCCAGGAGTGGGGAAACAGCTTTTCTACATGTTGGGAGAGGTTTGGCAGGTAGGAAAATATGTCTCAGCTGAACACTCTCCCTCTGGTTTGGTTTAATAGCTTGGCTTCAGCTTCAGGTAGAAATTTCCCACTCCTTCCATAACAAATAAATTTAAAAATGTAACTAGCCTGAGAGAAGAAATATCTGCCGGATGTCTTTTTAATGCTGATTTTCCCCCTCTGTAAAGCATTCCTCTTTTAAAAGCTCTCCAGCTCTTCACAGCTCATTTTCCTTGGATTTTACAGAGATGCCTATACTGAGCACTGTGTTGGAGCACAGGAAGGAGTTATTGAACACAAACTCAGTATATCCTTTTCTTAAACTAATAAAAAATAGATGCTCTCTTTGAAGGTAAAGGAAGAGCTAAGAAAGCACGCACAAGCTCTGCCTTTCAACCCCTATAAAATCCCAGGAAGATGATGCCAAAGTGATCCTTAAAAATCCAAGCATTGAACTCGACATTGAAATGTCAGGCCCCAAACGCAAGAAGAATACAGATGCTTTTCCAGCTCATGTGTGAAGAGGCGAGGTTTGGAGGGCTTGCTCTTTCGCTTTTGTCATGGGGCGGATTCAAATGTTTCACCTAAAACCTGGTAGTTACAAACCAGGTCTCTGATCTCCTGCAGGTCACCCACCAGTTTGCAGCTCCAGGTGCGGCATGGCTTTGGACCAACTTTATCTACATTTTAGCAACATAGGGGCAAAACACTGTATCTGCTCCACAATTTCTTTTACAGTTCCCCCACATAAAACCCTTTGGTGGGTACCATTTGCTATTCATTGCATGGTCTCTCAAGTCAGGAGGAACAAAAGTAAAGATGAAGAACAGAGGGGCACATGTGAAGGGAAGCTGCCACCAAATGCAGGGAGGCTTCTGGTACCACAAGCAAACTTTAATCCTAGTTTTGAGGCAGGGGTTGATGCACCAGTCCCAGTCTGGCCTGGCAAAACCCGGCCTTGCACTGCTGTGGGCTCCTGGGATGCAGCAGGGGCCTCTATCTCCTGGCAGCCCCCTTGGTTCTTCCTTCCCCCTGCTTGCTCCTGGGCTGCTAGCACCATGGTGGAGGCTGATGGGAGCTGGCAGGAGCCTGGGCACAGGTCTGAACGCTGGAGAGGAATGGGAAAGATGCAGTGTTACTTACCATGGCTTGGGACCAGCTGGAACCACGGCACTGAGTTAACCGAGCAGAAAACAGCTCAGGGATGAGGTGGCGTGGGGGGCTTGGTGGGGGGTGCCAGACGAAAACCACCACCGTGTGCCAGCCCCCTGTCCCTTCCTGGCCTCGGCCCTGGAGCATCACCACAGAGGCAGCTGAAATGACGGAAACACAGCAAGCCCACCAGCAGCGGCATTTTCCTTTGAAGCCCTGCCATTACACTTGGCCTCCCAGCCTGGCAGAGTCCGAGCTGCCTTCTTAGCTAAATTGAGGAAATTAATTACCCTGAGCCACACCTCTCAGTGAACGATGGGCAGCTCCCTCTCGGCGATGCCTGGTCTAAATCAAGCTCAGCGAAGCAGCTCAAGCCTTGTCACTTGGCGCGCTGCAAGACCGTGGCTTTCAGTGGGCAGGACATGGAGGAAAACACCATACATTGAGGTCCAAAATACCTGGAGCTCTTGGGAGCTGGAGAGCTGAGCTGGGGTAGCGGAAGATGCGCATTAGGTGGCTGCTTCTGCTAGAGATATCAGTGTGGTTATTTAAACTCTTTAAATGGAAAAGGACAAAACCTAATAAAATAAACGGCTCCGGTTTTATTCTTCTTGTTGCCTCTGCTTCAAGCTGCCGATTTATAAATAGTTTGCATTTCTAGAGCGTTTGCTTTTGGAGTTATGAAAGGTAAGCCTAAAAAAACATGCATTGAGTCTGCTTTGATTTCCTGGCAAGGGACAAGCTCCCTCGTGAGTCAGGGAACTTCAGAGTTAGGCAATAAATGGGTCCCTTTTATAGCCGCTTTCAGATTTCCCCCTCTGCTGTAAATCTGCATCAAGGTAAGTAGGCTCCCAGGACACCCCAGGTGGCAAGAGCCCCCCTAATTCACAGCCCAGCCAAACCTGGCTGTGCCTGCAATGCCACACACGTATTTTACGCCTCCCTGCTTTGGTCTTTTTCCCGGTAAGCAATTACATCCAAGGGCCTGATTTTTGTTTATTCCTCTGCAACCCGTGTGGTTGTTTACATGAAGGCAAAGGGTATGAAAACCAGAACAGGGAAAAAAATTAGAAAAAGGGGAAAAGCTCCCTGGAACTGCAGTTGGATGTGCTCACTGCACCTGGTTGCGTTCAGGCATGTTTGCTTGCTCCTGAAACTGCTGATCACTTGATGGTGGTAATATTTTCCTAAAGATTATATGGCTTGGCTTTAAGGGCTTCTTTTTATTTCCAACAGGCAGAGAGCATTTCCAGGTAAAGTGCCTATCTGGCCTGCAGCAGCAGAAACCGAGGTGCACTATTGCTCTGTGTGGGTAGTTTAAGTTTAGTTTTGTTTGGTTTGGGGTTTTGTTTGTTTGTTTGTTTGTTTTCCTGAAATGTTACTGCTTATTGAAGAAACCAAGTGTTTCTCACTGGGATTTGCTACCCCAGTGTCTGGCCCCTTGAAGCTGAAGCAGAAACACCTCCTTTTCCCCCTTCTCCGAGGAGACAGCACCTTCCAGGCAACAGCACTAACCACAGGCTGTCCTGCAGAGTCCTCTCCCAGCCAAAATTTAGCAACTGGGAAGTGGGAAATGAGCAAGAACCCAAAGCACCTGAAACCCTCACTCTCAGACTTTTCCAAACCAAATCCCATTCTTCCCCTCAAGGAAAATACATTTCAGATTGCTTCTCTGAAGTGAGAACATAATCCTGAGGGAAGAATTTGGAGGAAGAAGAAAGAAAGAGAGATTTTTCATGACTGTCTGCCTCTGAACCTGAAAGGTATTCATGCGTGGAGGAAAGTGCCTTTTGCTGTCAAAAGGAAATAGATGTCAAAAAGAAGATATTGCGAAATAGGGAGGGCTGCACTCATCTTCCATTGGGCAGCACAAGCGATGCTGTCAGGGGCTCCCTGGCCATGGCTGGAGACACAACAGTGTTTTCCCATGAAGCTTTCACCCCTGGTACCCCTGCCCAAAGCCTAGCTCAAATTTTCCACCTTCTGATGGCAAAACAGAAGATGGAGTCTAAAGAAAAGGGAATAAAAATAGCAAAGTAATGGAGAATGATATAAATCTTTGAAACAGAGGAGCAGGATTGTGAAGAGGGCTTGGACAAACAGCAAATCTCAGAGTTCCCAGCTAAAACCAATGACTTGGACCTACATTCCTCCGCTGATCTCTCACCTAAAATATAAGAGACTCTCCGGTAAGTCACCCCAGATGGCAGTGCCCCACACGCCACTTCCCTCTCCTCCATGCTTCAAATGAGGAGAAATGGGCATCACTCACCAGAAAGTGGGGTTGAAGGAGGTGAAGAGGCTGCCCAAGCCAACCTGCACAGCTCCACACTGTGCCCGTATGGTGGTAGCTACATCAGGAAAAGCAAAATATACAGCGAGAGACGCCTCCTGAGACTCCTATCTGCTGGGGAGGCACTACCACCCTCCAAGGGGACAGTCCTGGCATAAATGGTCCCTGTACACAAACAGACCTGGTCCCTGGGGCTGAAGGACAGGGAAAGGCCAATATTCAGCTCTGGGTTTTTTTCAATATTGGTGAAATAGCCCCAAGGCAAGAGATCCATGAGTCTGCACAGCAGCTGCCGTCTCAGTACCATTTGTGGATGGCAACCGGGGCCTGGCAGGTGTTTGGAGAGAGCGACTCATCATGGAAATGTCACACTGATAGAAACATCCACAGGAAAACACTGTGGGAAATCCAAGCACAGTGGGCAAACAACATTGCTGCTGGTGACGGTGTGCCTGCAGTCTGTCCCACCTCCATCCATCCACCTTACCCCCGCTGGCAGAGCTACATCACGCACACAGGGATGAGGCTAACCCAGAAGGTACATCCGGCAATTCGAGTGAGCTGTTTGAATAAAACACCAAGCAAATGGAAACTCAAATTTTAAAGGCAACACATTTTCAAGTGGCAGGACTAAGCAGCATTTAAAGGTGATGATCACTGCCAAGCTATTTTGAGCAAACAGGAGGCTATTTGGTTTATCTGTTTGAACGTGCCAGCAATTAATTTAGTAATCAGCACATTCTGAAGGGACGATCTGAGAGGGTGACAAGGAGGGCCAGGCCCTAAGCCAGTGTAAATTCGTGCTGTGTCGCAGCCAGCCCCACGCGAGCAGAGGGTTTGGCTCAAGCCCCCCTAGGGGGGACATGCTGGGGGAGGTGACTTCTCTTACGTAAGGACGGTGGTGTGCCTCACATCCATGCAGATGGTGATGCTTCTCATGCCACCCACAGCACAGATGGACTGTCAGTCATCACACTGAGAGCCATTCCAAGAACGCACCCACCCCAAGTCCGGCAGGGAAAAATTAAGTGCTCTTTTTACCCACTAAAAGTACCCTGAGCCTTACACCACACAGACACCAGACGCAAAAATATTGTAGAAATAAGTCTGCTATTTATACAGCTCAGGAGACAAGATACAGCAATCAAGGTGCTGAAGTCATACTTTTTGTTTAATATAAATTAAATAATGTTGTGCTTATAGAGTCCCTTTTGCTCAGGGATCCTGGAGAGCAACAACATCAGTGCTGTACAGATGGACCAACTTCTGCTCTCAATAGGTTAAAGGCTTGGGTCAGAGCCCTTGCCAGCCCATCTGCAGTGATTGTGGCTCTGCCTCTGAGCCATCTACACCAACAGTCTGCAGGGTCTTAAAATATTCCATTTCCTGAGTCTCTTAATTTAATTTGAGTCCTGTGAGGTGCTGGTGTCTCAGGACAAGCCATCTGCAGATCCCAGAGTGGTGTAAGCACAGAGCCTCAGAGGTCGGGGCAAAAAGGTGGCCTGAAATGAAAAAAAACCCCAAAAATCAATAGGCAGCTTTGAAAACTATTGTTGTATGTTTACCTTGAGTAACATATTTAGTTGTTAGAGACTGAGGTGATGGAGCCAAAAAAGGCACTGCTTTATTTCTCACTGAAATGTTCTAAGAAATGGTCCAGTTTCTCCAGCAAACATATTTCCTAAGCTGTCTTTTAAAGGGTTTATTTTTCCTTTTGATTTTTGTTCCCTCCACAGTCACTTTTAAAAGTCCCAAGCTATTGTTCTTAAGAATTATAATTTCCTTAAGAAAAGGATCTGTGCAAAATAATGCCAGGAGGGGAGAGGAAGGAGACAGAAAAATCCCAACTTGAACTCTGCAAAACCAAACACTTTGATTAAATCTCTCCAGCTGCTTTCTGGAGGTGTCAAACCTGCACCAAATGACCAGTCTGGCACACCACTGCTTGCCCCTGCCACCCACAGGCAGCCTGTGAGAAGAAAGTAACCAAAAGCTGGAGAAATCCATAGGGTCAATAAAAAGTCCCTCCACCACTCGATAGTCCTGGTTTGTCTAGAAGCAGTCTGGACTTGTTACTTTCGGCCCTCAATTTGTGCTACCCTAACCTGCTCCTGCCTCTTCCAGGCTACACCTTCAGGGCAATAAGTCTTCCATCACGCTGAGCAAGCACTGGTCCATTAAGGACAAGTGCTATCCCTACGTCTCAGCTCTTCACAACCCTGGTGGCAGCATGTCCTCCTCAAGAAACACCTCCAAGCTGGGCTGGAGTTGAGCCTCTTCAGAAATGTTTCTATTCCTGGATATGGTTTTTGAGGGCAAGTTTGGGCTATAAGCAAATGAAAATACGAGTAGTGTGATTTGCTCTGGCTCCATTAAAGTCACTGTCATGCCTGGGAAGTCCTGTCCCATAGGGAACCGTATTACCACACAAACTGCAGCTCCTCTTCCATCACCTCGGTGTGTGAGCTAGGAAATGCTTCGTTTGGTCCTTCTATACCCTCATATGTGTTGGTAAGCAGCCCTCCCGCAGCGGCTGGCTGCTCCTTGCTCTTTGGCTAATTAAAACGAGATATGAAACTGCAGCCAGAGGAAATCCTCCTCGATGATCCATCTCCATAAACACAGCCAGGCCCAGAAGCAGCAAGTGTGAGCCCAGCTTGCTATTAGCATCCCGCACTGCTCCCGGAAGATTTTTTATTTAATCTCAGCTATTTCTCTTCTTCAAGGACAGTGGGGCCAGACAGCACCACAGAGCTTAATGCCTTTGCCATGGGAGCAAAAACAAGTGATGCAATGGTGGAAGGTGCGAGCCTCTTGCACCACTTGTCAAAAGGAGCCCCATAAGCTCGCCTGAGGAACAACGTGTTTTGGCAATACCCACCTCCAGCCCTGCCTTCCTGCGTGAGAGAGATGAAGCCCCAGCATGTGGTGAGCCTGCATTTGTTACAGGATGAAACATAAAGCAATGCTTAAAATAATTAGTTAATTTAATTAATGCTTAATGCCAGGCAAGCATTCCTTCTGATCAGCTTAAGAAGTGGCATGGAAAAAGAAAAGTCCTGCTGGGTTTTCTTAAAAAGTGAATGCTGGGAGCTGTGTGAGAGAGAGATTCACGTGAAGCAAGGGAAACAAACTGCCCACTGGGGGCAAAACATGGAATGGGTCTGTAGAGCACTGATGGCAAAGTCATTAAAAGGAAAGAAAATCCACTACGGGATGATGCTAGCACTCCAGCACCGTTCTTGAGGTAGTATAAATCAGCATAACATGACTGTGCCCAATTTAAGACAGCCACAGGCTGGACCACATACCCTCAGTGCTGCACTGGGCAGATGTTGGAGGCAAATAGCCACAACACCGTCAGAATTCAGTGCTCACCTATTTCAGAATCTGAAAAGGAAAAATCCTTCAATTTTGTTTTCACAAAAAATTCTGTTTTCAACCTGTAAAGTACTCATAGTGCTGATGAGGAAGACAGAATCTGAATGCACGTTTTTGGAAAGCACATTTGATTATCGTCTGGAAAAAGGGAGTCTCTGAATGCAAGAGACAATTTCATGCCAGAGTTAAGAGCATGGAAATCCACGTATGTGACACTTCATTGCTTTGTAGCCAACTCTGTTCATTAGGATCATCAGGATATGAGAAAAGAATATTTAACGTGCTGTAACCAACCTGCAAATGTTAGAAAATCTGCAATCATATAAAACTAATCTTAAGTGAAATTCAGCTTGAATGGACACGTGGATGCAAGGCTGCTGCAAAACCCTGCCGTGAGTGGGAGCTGATCAGCCAGTCTTGGGGTGCTACAGGTCCTGGTGGCACCCCTAAAAAGCCTGCTCTTATGTCTATCACCTGCTAATGAAGCTTTTCTCACCTGACGTACAGGGCATGCAATGTGCAGCCACGTGGAGACTTCAGGGCACAGCTCAGATACTCACTTCACTTCAGCTTCTTGCCCATTTTGTCCTGAGAAAGCAACAGCGGGAGTATTCATGTGCCCTTTTAAAATATCAAGACAAAAAAATTACGAGTTGGCAAGGCTACAAATGGCAAAGCAAGCACAGACACTGGGATTGTTCTGGTTTTTTCCCTCCTTTAAATCATAAACATGTTTGAAAACAAAGCAAGACATAATGAAAATGAATATACAGAAGTAGCACTTGCCTGAAGGTCCAATGTTGTACTGTGGCGTTTCTCTCATTTTTCAACCCTCCTGTTTGCTGCCTGATTTGTACAGCAACATTTTTCTCCCCCTCTTTCTTTCTCCCCCTTTCTCCCTATCTATAATAGAATTATAACAAAACTGCTATTATAATCCTGCCTTGAGATGCTCATCTAACAGCCCATCACTCGGAAGGGAAGCCATTTACCCTACTATTCAAACACCCATCCAGACCTCAGGAGGATGGTAGGGACTGGGGAGGGAGGGGAGAAGAAAGCACTTTTCCTGTTGCTTTAACGCTGGTTATAAACCATGGGGGATGATAACTTGGTTATAAACTGGTCATAAACCATAGGGGTTGATAACTTTTACCAGTGAAACGGCTCACGCTCCTGTCCCTTTTCTCCTCTCTCCCCCAAGGCTTGTACTTTTGACACAGAGCTGTTTTCCAAAGAGTCTCATTTAGGGTCTTCACCTAAAGGAGAAATTATTCTGATCAAACACCTAAAAAAGGACTTTCTTCAAGAAGACTGCTGTAAGTACAATCTCTCCCCCATCACCTCTTCCAAGCCATCCCCTTCCTTTCCCTGTATGTAACTCACAAAATGAAAACAGATCTTGAAACACAGTAAATTATTTTATCCACTCCATCTCCTCTATCTCCCATCTGCTACTCCAGCCTTCTGGTATTGGGGTGCAGTAAAATCTGATTTTAAACACGAAGCTGACACTGTAATCTCATTCTCTTCAGCCAAAATACAGAAAATAAAACCTACCTATATACACATATTATCACAGCAATAGATAAATCTATCACAATAACCATTTTGACAGATAATAAAAAGCAAAAAAATATTGAGGAGGCTTACAGCAGTTTAATGAAGGCTCTTGTACCAAATCTTGAACTCAAAGTTACAGTCGGAGTTATTGAAAAAAATAACTTACAATGAAAAAGCTGATGAGAATTGCCCACCTAGCCATGGAATTAACTGCGGTTTAATGCTGTGCTTAAATACTCACCACACAACAGAAACGAATTTAAATCACGATCAAGGTACACACAATTCACTTCCATTCCGTTTCAATTACATGTATTCAGCATGTAATTTAACCTCTGGAAGTTATTCTGAAGAACACAGAGGTTTGGGTTTGGGGTTTTTTTTTGTTTTCTTTTCTTCAAAACACTCACTGGAAATAAATACCATTTAAAGAACACACATGGAGTGCAATAAAATGGACACTTAGGCACTGGTACAGTCTAGTCCTCTTCAGCCCTCTACAAACTACAAGACAAGAAGTTTTAAACCGCAGATGGAGTGGAGAGCAGGGCAGAGCTGTACAGGTAGCGCAACAGGTTATGTACTGCACAAGAGCACATCTGCAAAAGGTCCCAGGAGATTTTTGTTGAAGATGCAGCGTATCCACACCAGGTATATTGTGAAGGGCTTAATGTTTTCGGAGAAGGTGTGATTCTGATGGGACAAGATATAAGGCATGTAAGTGTTCTCCCCTTGCTCTTGTATCCACACTTCATATTTCACTTCTCTGACCTTGAGATACTTCAGGTTCCAGGGGATATGCCAGGACACGGAAAGTTTGGCTTCGCTCGTGCCCTGGACAGAGGCTTGACACTTGGCATCCCTCACTTTGCCAGGGTAGAGGCTGCCAGACCACTTCTGCTTCCTGGGCCCGGGCTTGGACTTCACAGTCTGCCTGATGGCATGGATGAGCGAAGGGATGTTCACCTTCGTGTCTTGGTAGGCACGGAACAGCCACTCGGGGTTGCGGCAGCAGAGGTGTCGTGGCACCTCCGTGCTCTTAATGATGCGCTCTTGCTCGGCTTTGTCCAGATGAGCGATCCCACCCTGGTCCCACGGTCTGTCCGGGTAGGTTACGGTGTCTTCCTGGTCAGTGTTCTGCCAGGCAATGTACTGCAGGTCCATGCCAGGAAGGGTTGCCAGGGTTTTGTATGGCGTATAGTGCTCAGGGTTGATAGCATAAGGGAAGAGCTCCACCACCGTGGCACCTCTTGGCAGGAAGAGAGACATGACTAATTGGGCTCCATGCATGCTGACCAGCATGGACGCGTTGCTGATCAACCGGACAATGTCGGAAAATGAGTGCTCCTCCAGAGAGACGGTAATGGTTTTCATCTGAAACTCCTGAGCAAGGGCCAGGATTAGTTCTGCCTCATTTAGGATAAGTCTGTTGATTGTCCGACTGAACACCACGATGTACTCCTCACTGGAGCTCTCCTCCAAGCTGACGTTCAGCTTCTGCATCATGAATTTGGTGAACTGCCTGATCTCGTTACCAGAAACCAAGATGTTAGCCTTTGGTCCCTGTGGCTGGACAAATCCGTACTGGTACCAGGTGGTGATTTTGGACAGTCCTACATAGGATTTGGTAAAGCAGAGGAGCCTGCCCAGGGTTTTAAGCTGCTCCCTGAGGAGCGGCTGCTTGTTACTCAGTAACTTATAGAGGTCAAAGTGAACACCTTCACTCCACCCTTCCATGAAGAAGAGCCGCGCCTCCATATCTAAATCAGAGAACTGCTGCATGGTGTAATAAATGGGGAGGAGATCATCATGAAAGACGTGCATAAGGTTGTCTGGGTTGAACCTGTTGGCGATCAGCGCCACATCAGGCACGAAGACCGGCTTTGGCATAAACTTCAGCGCAGCAGCTGGCAGCTCCACAAAGTTGAAGTACTGAGTGTTGTGATCCTCCACTGAGGAAAGGTCGAGCAGAGCCGGCTGAAACCTTCGGGAGCCCAGGCTGGGCAGCATGACCGAGGAGTTGCTGTGGAAGTAGACGAACTCCTCGGCCTCCGTAGAGTAGCAGAGGGACTCAAAGCGGCAGATGCGGTCAGTGTGCATCCTGCCGGTGCACACCATCCGGGTACCGTCCTCCACCAGCGCCTGCAGAGCTGCATGGTAGTCAACCTGGGCCTGAGAGAGTTCCTGAGACTGACGTGTGAGGACCAGCTCCTCCTCCACCATGAAGGCATGCTCCCGCAGCTTGAAGTACTTCCACAGCACAGCAGCGAGGACAGACACGAGCAGGGCATTGATCACAGCTGCTATGTTCATTCTGTAGTCAGATCTTAGCAAGACGACAGGTGGGGAATGCAGTGGAGAAGGAACACATCGTTAGCACTCCTTGGCATGGTGAGGGCAAAGACCTGTGGAAAATAAACCAAGAAAGGAACCATTTAAACGGCAGGTTTACAGCTCCACCATAAATCACATTTTATGGACTATTCAAGAGAGCTTAGGCTTTTTTCAGCATTTTTCTCCCTTCCAGGGAATGAGGAAAAAGAAGGAAAAGGGTGCCAAAGCACTACCCAAAACTAAAAAAAAAAATCAAGCAAACAGAACTGGGAGCTGCTCTACAGGAAGGCTTCCTCTCTCATTTTCATTTCAACCCTTTCGGAGACTAAAAAGCAGAAGAGTTTGAGAATGAGCTCTATGAAGCTTTGTCAGAACACAATAGGGACTCCCAGTTCCCTGGGATTTTGCCTCACTCTGCTCTTTGCAGATCACTACAACACTGAAAGACGGTGCTGCAATCACTGGGCTGCTCACACAGCGTTTGGGAGACCCAGCTCATTCTCTTGATCTGCAAAGACCCAGCTCTCCCCTTTGCTGTGCAGACAATAACAGTACAGGGAGTATTGCCAAGTATGGATCCTGCTACACACCATTCCAATATGAAATGTGAAGTGGTGAACGTAACATTCCATTTAATTTTACTGGGGGGTGGAGGAAGGACTTGCAGGTCTATGGACTGCCCTGTGGGAGACTCCCAAGTCGCTCAGTTGGTTTTTTGGCTGCAATCTGGGATTGAAGGCTAGGAGCTGCCGTTGTCTTCCAAAAGAATTACTGGCATGGGAGAGAGGACCGCTCTTTAGGATGTTTCATTAAAACAATCAAGCATCACGTAGAGAGAGTGACTTGCACCAGCACAGCCAACCCTTATACAAATAGGAAGGTAATGCCTTTTAAGTGTTTCCAGTGTTGGTGTTTTTCCACCCCAACCTGAGAATCCCTTCTGTGCTGCTCCAAGGCTTCCCTGTCTCTTTTTCTGTCATGGGAGAGATCCCACCACTGCTTGCTTTCTTTCTGTGTAGAAACACTACTGGCTTATATCAAAGTATTGATCATATTTTCAACTGTGAACTTCAATTGAGGTATCGATTCACCTACAGTATTTATGGGCTCCGATTTTCAGTATGCATCAAGGTTCACTGCTAGCCAGGCTGTAAATAATTGCAGCCGCGACTCATGGGAAACTATAGGAAGGGAAATTTCTGATTGGTATAAACCTGATTAGACTGTTTCTAACTGCAGTTTTTAAATACAGCAATTTAAACTCCCTTTGATGTAATTTTGGAAGGAGAGGAAAAAAACCAATGTCTCAAGCACATGCTCTGACATCCCAAGCAATAACCCCTTAGCATTTTAACCCAGAGATCCTTGCTTTTCTATGCCAGAGTGGAGAAAGACAGCAAGGCATATTTAGGACCAATGCAAACTGCTTTCCTACCACCAAGGGAGTTCTTGTGAAAAGAGATATTGGCACCTAAAAGCTCGATCCTGCAATCTGGCTCACGCAGCTTGGATTGGATGGGGAATCATTCATGGTATTCAGTGAAGCCAGAAGAGATCCCCACTGCTCACGAGATCCCAACAGCCTGCGGGATCCCTGTTCTAGGAAGTACTGAAGGTTCGTGGGAGACCAAATAATGCCGGAGAAAGGAGTGGCAGCTGTAACCACACAGATTCAAGAGGTGGTCTCTGGGGATCAGAGCAAAAAACCCACTACAATTTCAGAGCAGCTCCAGCTACTCAAACAAAACAGAAATGAAGTCCACCTCCTTTGGCAAGTGGTCTGAAAAACTGCCTCATTTAGCAGCTCCCTAAAAGCAAGCAGCAAGCTAAAAAGGTGGTGTTTTGACTTCAACCGCAGAAAAGGAAATGGGAAGGGACCCAGAGTGGTCATGTAATTACCAGGACAGGATCAGCTTTCCCTAAACCACCCCCCAAAAATGCTTATCTATCTCATTCTTAATAATTATTCATCTCCTCAACCAGTCTTTAGCAATAAAGGCATGAAGGACTATGATAAGCTCTTTCTTAACACTCAGCCTTTGCTTCCATGACAGCAATTTAAACCTGGTCATGCTCCAAGTGCCACAGATATCCTGCACAGACGAACGATGGCTGTCACATCACCCCTCAGTCTTTCCTTCTCTGTAACAGGGGATCGTTGCTGCTCCTGATGGCTGTGCAACTCTCAACCATGGCTGCTCCATGGACAACCTTGACTGGAAACCTACAGGGGACAGTGGTACATCACTCGGTTAGGCTCTGCTAATGCAACCAAACCAGTTTTCAGGAAAATAAAATTTTTGATGGGGACAGATTGTAAATAATTTTGTTGATACCAGATTTCCAAAGCTTCATTTTACTTCTCCACTATCTTTGAAAGACATTTAATCATATCATCCACATAACCTCTCCACCACAGACCTCTCAATGTGTGAACCCTGCTTTAAATGACTTCAGCAGCCATCACCAAGGAAAGGACAAAGCCCAGGCAACCGCATGCAAAACCTGCTAGTCTGTACGTGAAGGAAACCTTGAGCAATCAAGTCCTCTGCCACAAGCACACACTTCAAATGAAGGCCAGCCTGTGGGCATTGCGAAAGTTAACTACTGCAAGTCAGAAGAAGAAAGCATCTACAAGAAGCTCAATGGAGTCAATGCAAGTTGCAAGAAGTTGACAGAGAGGGAAAATCACACAGCCTCTATGATCCCAGTGCAGCAAGGACAGTGTGTACATGTGGGTGTTTCAAAGGCATCAGAGGCCAGCAGTCCATAAAAACACCACTGACACCACCTGTGTTTCATGGGCATCTCAGTGGTGGAGAGCTTTGCTGACCATTACAAAGGCCTAGTGGTGAACAGGCCTCCTTGTAAACAGCCTGTTCTGATGTTTCGCCCCTGCCTGATTTGCACTCTCCCCTCCAGCCCCAAGGGAAGGGCATAAGAGGCACTTTAGAGATGCAGCCTGATGGATGCAGCCACTGTTTGGCAGTTAGCAGCTTTCGTTTCAGACTCTGCTACAGCAATACCCACAAAATGGCTGCAAATGAACAACTCAGCTTTTTAATAAAAATCACCTGCAAGGACCTCCTCCATCTCTTCCCTCACTGCAGATCTTTCACTTCCCTGCACTCAGCTGAAGTGAGCATATGTGCTTGAGCCAACCAGGTGTCAGGAACGAATGTTAAAAGCTAGCAGTGCTAGAGGAATCCATCTTCATTCCTGATCCTCATTGCCAGTTTTCAAATCTTAGTTCATGCTGGTTGGCTGCGAGCTGCTTTTGATGGAAAGCAGGAGAGGGATGTGGACAGGGAAGGGTGTCACAAGCAGAACTGAAAAACTTTCACAGGTATACAGGGAACGGTCTTGAACCTTTGCCTATTTTCCCACATTTTATCATCCACCTTTTTTTTTTTCTGACACTTGCAGTGAACACAGACCTTAGAGAACTAAATCTCTGGAAGTGACAGAACATGAATAGTAACAAATTGTCCCGCTGCTTGCTTTTAGAGACCCAGGAGAGGCTGCACCAAGAGGGTAAAGGCAAGCAATCACTCTCCAGGTGCCCTGGTTCCTCAGACCCCAAGCTGAGGGCAGTCACCCAGTGCTGTCAGCAGCAGCAGTCCTGAAATGGGAAATTCTTCCAGAAGGCAGCAGGTAACTCTGAAACAGGTGAAAGCATTTCGTCTGCCACCTGAAGAGCACTGCTGCACAATAAAAGAAACTTTTGTTACTAAATCTCCCTCACAAAAGAGGTCTAGAGCCACCACTCCCCTCCCACAGTGTCACTGGAGAACACCTTAAGACCTGAAAAGCCCTTGCAGAAGTGCCAGGCCAGGCACACAGCTGCTTTCCTTAAGAGCAGAGTCCTCTCTGCTGTTTCTTTCTACATAGAGGTCAGCATCCAGGGACTTCATACCCCCAGTTGCCCACAATTTCCCCCATTCCTACCACACTCATCCACCCCCACTCACTCAGCAAAAGGGTCACAGCTTCACCCCCTCAGCCCAGCTACTGCTCCTCCAACCAGCACTGATGACTGATGATCAGGTAAAGCCTTCAGGAGCACACATCTGCTGTCTTCAGCAGGCACCTCTGGCAGAGATCTTGAGCATCTCGCAGGTCCATAGCACTCTCATGGAAGTTTTGGACACTGTGGCACCTTCTGCCTGTCAGCTGCTGGTCATTTGGTGTTATAAATGTCCTCAGGAAGTGGGAAAGCAACAGGAAGCATAAATGGGGAAGCTGTGCTTCATCTCCTGTTAAAAAGAGAGGAGATCAGAGTGGGTGGGATGGGGGAGATGAATTTCTACTAATAGCCAGCTGGCATAAAGGACTGTTTGGATTCACTTAAGAGATGAGGTCTGTTGTTCATTTTTTAGTTATGAAGCTGGGTCATGATGAATCACTGCACACTTTAAAGCTCTTCATATGATGGACAATGTTTTAAACATCTTCTCCATTTTAAAAACTACCATCTAGGTAAGAAATTGGGAGAAAAGCTACATACCCCACACAATAAAAAAAAAAAGACACAAACATACATTAATAAGACCCACCCAGAGGAACAAATCCAGAGCCTGATGAGAGAGAACAGGGGTCACTGGAGTGAACAGCACATCTGAAGGGGTATCACTCGGTCCTGCAAGTATTAATCATATGAAAGTGCTGGTTTTGTCTACTGAGGCCTTGCCAAACTTTTGTTGCCGACTGCCCAAGCACTCTCCAAGCCAATGCTCAGTTTTCCAGAGAGGAAAAAACCTCATAAAATGGAAAAAAAAAGCACAAAGGATATGTCCAGAAAGCATCACCACTGTGCACAGAGAGAAATGCCTCTACACAGAGGCCAAATTGGGTTTGGCCAAGCCAGTCAATATTCTCCCCATTAGCACTCCCTACCCCCACATCCACCACTTGCTAAGCCGCCTTTCCAGAACCAGCAGAGGAAAAGTAAAGTGTGCAAACATGGGATTTCACGCTCCCCCTGCAAAATGCCTTCTTTCTCCCAGCCCTGATGTGAGAGGCTTAGCTGAGGATGCAGTGCATGTAATACACGCGGTTTTAAAGACTTCATTTTAAATACCTACTTCATTCATGCTCAAAGCAGAAGTTGCTAGAAGGCAACTTTCCTGATTGGAAGGAGGGGGAGCTAGGATTCAGCAGCCAAAAATTGGCTTTTATTCTCATCTCTGTCACAGATTCCCACAGAACTACAAGCAAGTCAATCCCCACAGCCCAAAAGGCTGCTATCATCTTATTCACTGTATTTGTTTAATGAGATACATACATCTTTCACAGTGCATATCACATTAAAGAAAGGATGGTACACTGAATGATTGATATACTGGAACATTTTCTTTGTAAAAAGCAGCCAAGTGAAGAAGCGCTGATTTTTTAAACAGGAAAAGAGCAGATTCTCAAAGGGAGCAAACCCAGCAGTTAAAAATGCAAGTAACATTAATGAAGCCTGGTGCAAAAAGGGGATAGGAAAAATAAGAAAGCCTTAACTCTGCAGCCTCAAGTGGAATTTTAAATACAGACCTTTATTCAGAAAAAATAAAATCAAAATGTAACAGTATTTTTAAAAACAACCGTCTCACAAAAACTTTAGGTGTCTATAGACAGTTGTAATCAAAATTAGGTTTATCTTCAGTTTTTATGGTTCAGCATAGGTCAGGAATAGAAAGAAAAATGTAAGTCTTTCTATACAACACTGCAACCAAGAAGGCTGAGGCTCTGTGCAATGGTCCCTGCTACAAATACACCTTCAATATGAACAGGATAGTATTGGTGGCTACTGAACACCTCCCAGTTGTGCTTACGGGTGAAAAGTCTCAGTTTTCTTCCATTTAATTTCAGAGGTTGAGAGAGCTGGAATGGGAAGCGACTCAACCTGACTTTCAGGTTGACTAGCAGCCATTGATTTAATATTTGTTGATACTGCTGCCCTGATCTACAAAAGAGGTAAAAAGAAAAATATCCAACACTAAGCAGTCAATGAATATAAGCAAATCACAAAATGGAAAAGTTTGAAAATAAAAATAATACTTCTTGAGCTTTTAAGGTTCACATTTCCAAGATCTCTTCTCAATCCAAAATGACACAGAATATGGAATCCTTTCCCCCCCAGAAAACCTAAACCTGATGTCCAGAAAACTCCCTTAAGTAAGATGAAGATCTGATAAATGAGGTGGGAGCTAAAAAGGGGAAAAAAAGTTTCTCAGCCCTGAAGTCTTCACCCTCTGACAGTCCCAAGTCTAAAGACAAAAAATCAAGGTACCCAAAATAAGCATGGGCAGACAGGGGGAAACTAGAGACAGAGTTTTTTCCAGTAGGTCTTTGCTCACCCAAGAGTCCTGTCAAAACCCATCAGGTTACACTGGCATTAACAGCACTGCCGTAAGAGTAAAAAACCTCTCCTTCTGCCTGCTGTCTCACTCTCTGTCTGTAAGCAAGACACCTCTGTCAGAAACAACAACACATAAGAGGACAGCAGCAGGTTTATCTCACTTCAGCGGTGTTCCTAAAGCGAAGATGGAGTGGTAGGGGGCCAGAGGGAAAATTTACCAATGCTGCAAAAGTGAATTTAAAAGAATACGATGCAAAATCCCACAGCACTGAACAAGATGAGCTTCGGCTACTCCAACTGTGCCTTTGGGCTTTAGCTGCCATTTGTTATTCTCTGTATTTTCTCTCTCCTTCCTTTCTCTCTCCTCCGACGGGAAGAGCACCTGTGTTATTTGGATACTGGGACTGGTGCTAAGCAGCATTTACAGCCTGAGCTCTCCCTGCTTCCCATCAGCATGGTGCCTGACACCGCTCCTGTGTGCTGCAAATTCTAAGCAGGAGCCCAAATTGTTCAGAGCACAGCGCAGCCAATAAGAACAGTGAAAATCCCCCCTTGGTTACCACAAGCTCTACATTAGCATGTTTTTAGGGGAGGGTAAAAAAAAAAGTGATCCCAAAGCAGCACCTGTCCAGTAAGAAATAGATTTCTGAAAACCTACAGAATTTAGTCCAGATCAAAGATGTTTTCCCCATGAGACTTTTGTTTGAAAATGAGAAAGCAAACCACCAGTCAAACAAAGGAGGACTACAAAGACCTGGGATTACAAATGAACTACTGACCTCCTTCCCACACATGCACAGCCAGAGAGGAGAGATTCAGTGTGAAGCTGCAGGAGGGAGCAAAGAGACAGCATCCAAAAACATGCTAACCACCCCCCCGGTCCCAGCACCCCCCCCCCAAAGTACACTGCAGCCAGGAGTGCCAACAAAACTGAACTTGGAGCCGTATGTGATCAGCACAGCAAACAGAGCACAGTTACACCACCACCCAGCAAAGAAACACTGGAATTCAGAGCATCTGCAACCTTTTCTAATCTTGGAAGTGCTATCACTGGTAGATCAGTGTTTCAGCACATGCACCCATACCTGGTGTTGCTAAGTGAAAGGAAATGCTATCCCGATGCCTCTCTTTCCCAGGAGAAAGAAAATAAAGAAGGCACCTTAAAGCTATGCTTTGCAGGGGAGCAAACCCTCTCCAGTCCTCTTCTTTCCCCACCACCATAAAGAAATAAAAAAGAAATGAAATCGTCTCCAAGAGCCTGGAGCACAGCAACCCGTGCACCATCTGCGGCCAGAACTACCTTTCTCCCCCAGGTCTGAGCATGCTCTGTCGGTGCCGGCAGTGTCCTATCGCTCCAGCTGGCTCACCTCAATTTGTGAGCCTCCCAGAGGTCAGCCTTGCATGCAGGATGATTTGCTGCAGTGTTCCTGCAAATCCCCAAAGGGCAACCGCGCCGAAACAAACACCCTCGTTGTCGTGCAAAGCCAAGCGTGTCTGGGGAGACAGACGGCAAACACAATGCATTTCAGAAATCTTGCTTTTAGATGTTATTAATGCCACTGCTACCCCAAACGCTTCACACAAAAGAACAAAACAATAGGAGAGAAAGGGAAAAAAAATGCCCCTTGGTAGAGGATGTGAAAGCCATTCCGGATTTGCTTTCTAGCAATTCCCTCGGTACCAGGGAAGCGATTTCTCAGCTGCAATGGTCAGCAAATGGCTTGGTATTGAACATGGCAGTGAGTGTCCTCCTTCAGAGATCCAGGGAATCGTATTTTTGAAATGAAGTTGCTATCTTTTATGGTGGGAACAGTAATTCCTATATACAAAGGCACAAAAATGAGCCAGGGATTACAAGAGGGTATTTTACTGTGTTCAAGCTGAAGGCGAAAGTGTCTTACACCAAACTTCCCAGCAGAGCTTGAGCCTGTGGGGACTGAGCAGCTTCTTGAATTTGGTAAACCAGGCACTACTGAATGGGAACATTTTGGGTCCTAATTCTGCAAGCGGATCTACATGCATGATGAGAAGAGCAGCCTAGTTCTGCCCACAGCACTCACCCAAAGGCTCGTGGAAGAAAGTCACACCACTAAACACAGCTGAAATTACTATTCCAGGTTTTAGGAGGGAGATCGCAGCCCTGTAGGGACATACCGGCAGACAGCTCACAAGGAAACATATAAGGCTCGCTGCAAATGTGTTGTCTGCATACTAGCAGGATACATCTTATTGGTTATGGGAGGCTTTCTCTTTTTAAGTGAGATCTAACAGGTGAAATAAGGATGATGAAAAAGAGGAAAAGTTCTTTAACATCCATGTGTACACACGTCTATACACATAACCACAGATGAAGAGCAACCATTTTATGTAAGGAGAAAGAGAAAAGCATCCCTAGGTTTTTGCTCATGACAGGCGTTATCCTCACCGCCAAAATGAAGAAGCTCAAATGGCTCCACATTAAAAAAAAAAGCAATTGGATAAGATATGGGGTATTCAAAACTCTCAACTGGGAGAGTGTGGCTGCTACAAGGGTTAGTATGTTACCTAAACTGAAGCCCCTAAACTGGGCAGGGAGGGGTGGTGCACTTTGAATCACAGCAGCAATAGAGCACAATATTAAGTACTGCAACACCTTGCAAGTTTGGGGTGAGGATCCACCAGCATTTCAATTGGCAATTGGTCCCTCATTCACCATCAAGTACCCTGAATGTACCGAAGCCAAGACTCAGCCTTGGGGAAAGCCACTGGATGGGGACAACCTGCAATCTAGGATGGCATTTGGGTATCTCCTCCTCCCTGCCAGGAGAGTGATGCACTGCCTCAAAACAAGCACGTTTCACGTCCAACTTTTCCTGTCTGCCATGGCAAGGACTGCGCTTTCTCCAATACAACATTTTGAAAACAAGGTAGTCCCAAGGCAAGAGATCTGGGAGGCACAAAGCAGCCCCAGGATGATCACAACTTGCCCTGGGAGGACCTAAAACCGCTAGTCTGAATACAGCCACCGGCAGAGCTAAGAACTGTGAGTGTCATTCAGCACCACGCATGCTTAGAAACACAGTAATAACAGAGAATTTATAGCCTTGGGTTTCTGACTGCCAGTTAAAAGCCAAATACAGAAGAAAAATAAGCTGAAAGAAACAAAGAATAAACCCAAATAACATTCTGCAAAATCAACAAAAGGTTCTTGACAAAGCTAGACCTTCAAAAAAATGAGCCTGCCAACATGATGAATAAACACAACTGTTGTATCTACTAAAGTAGGGCATCACAGAAGTAAACCAGACATTTTCTCATCTCCTGCTCTGGAGAGCCGCTTTTACACCTCTGTCTTGTTGGTTCAGAACAAGCAAAATAGTTCAGGCCCATCTGGAGATGTTAAAAACCACCAGGATTGAGAGGAGAAGGTGCCACCTACCTCAGTACCCTCCTTTCCAGTCCTGTGCCACCTCTTCCCACCAACTCCAGGTGGATTTTGAATTACAGCATAGGCCTGTACCTGTCCTGAGGGGATCCCAAAGGGACACTGCTCACTCACAGCTGCTTGGGGTGTGGAGGAGAAGAATAAATAGAAGAGATCTCCTATTTGGCAGGCCCATCATGGAGTTGGTCAGTTAAATCCCAGTCCTGAAGAGAGTCCTGTTGTCAATGTGCCGCACCACAAAGTAACTGAACAAAACTACATCATTAAAGGGGAGTAATAAATAAATAT
>NW_010206960.1:0-7404 GCF_000695765.1 Mesitornis unicolor
GATTAGGTAGGCCTGGCAGCGGCGGCGGCCAACGAGCGCGGCTTCCCGGCTGCTCGCTGCAGACCGGGAAAGGAAAAGCGGTTCTGGGAGACACTGGGCCGTGACACGCGGACCACAGCTCGGCCGGAGCTGACTGGGATTTCCGTGGGGCTTTCACGTCACGAAAATGGCTGGAAGGTATTAGGGCTTCTTAGAGAATCTCCAGGTTTAAATTGCATAAGCGGCTCATCTGTGAAGAGCTCATGACACTCTTTATAGGGGAGTAAAGTCTGCACGATCAATTTAAGAAACACCCACAGAAGAGGCTCACTTTTTGATGCTGGCTAGAGGTTTTATATTCACAAACCTTTAATTAAATACGATGTACTAGTATTTTAGTGGTGATATGGGCATTTGATAGCACTGCACAGCACCGTGCTGCATAGCAGTGTGGACAGAAGAAATCTGAAGTTACTGCTTGTCTTGCCACAGCAGGTGTGTTTTATAGCTGATGCTGGATAGTTGATTCCCTGCTAACCAGTTGCATTTCTATTTTGGTTTCTTTTTTTCATCATTATTATTATTTTTGTAAGTGCTTGCCCTGAAGCGTCTTTTCTTATTACCCTCATTTGCAACTACCACGCTGTAGGGCAGCTGCTGACCTTTTGAAGTGTATGTTTTGCTTAGTCAGAGAGCAGTCTGCAACACTATCTTGTTTTTAAAGAATCTCAGTCAGTAGATTATTTAAAGCTTGTTTTGCTAGGTGTGTTATCTTCTAATTTGGAGGACACTTGTTTGCTTTTCTTCATAACTGTTTTATGAGCAATTGTTGTACATGAAGTTATGCATACCAAGCAGCTACAGCAGCTTAAAATGTACTTGGAGAGAAGCATAGGGGAAATAATTTAATAAGATTTTTTTCCCTCACTCTTCTTTTAATATGTAGCTAATTATTAATTAATTAAAACCCATGGCACAGTACTATTGTAGTATGCATTTCTAACTCTACCTCTGTGTGCAGTTACCCTGGTGCAGTCAACCATGTTCCCTTTTTTCCTTTATTTTGCAGTTCTGATACCGCATTTTCCATAACACTGAACAGAGAAGATCCTCTCACAGAAGATGAGAAGACCTTAGCTTCCTATGGGATTGTTTCTGGTGATTTGATATGCTTATTACTAGAAAAAGCAGATGGACAACCCAACCTACCTCTTCCTCCCCCTACTCCTCCCTCACTTGAGAATGGTCATGAACCGTCCACCTTGATCCCCAATGAAAGTCAGGCTAAGAGTCCAAAAGAAGAAGGGCAGAACGAGCAGTCTGACAACCAGAAAGCTCAGGTGGAAGCTCAAAAGAGTAATGAGAATGTAAGTACATGAGAATTGTCCTTTACAACACAAAGCAAAAAAGGAGGTATCTTCTTATGTCAGTTGCTGCACTATGTAGTGCAGAATCTTAGAATATTTGGCTGCTTATGCTTGTCTCATATATAGCCAGTTACTTGAGTGGAAATTTGTCTCTAGTCATTGTATAATAGCTGTGACACAGAAGCTTGTTCAGAGACCTGGGATGTTTCAGTCCTGACATTTTTACAGGATTTAGTATTTTTACTGGAACATGCACTTTCCATAACGGAGTTAGGAGTATGTTTCTTACCTGCTTCAGTACTGTCTTTTCAAGGAAACGGATTCTGGGTACTGAACAAATGCAACAGTCACTGCCTGCCAGAAACACCACTCGGAAAATGAGCGCACGATTCCTTTCTAATGGGTTATAACAGTTTCCTATGGTTCAGATGGCCTGCCGTAGAGCGACACCTGTCTGTCCTGTGCATGGAGTTTGTGTTGCTGAGATAGCTCCTGCCTTGTGCTTCGTAGGTGGACCCTGTGTGTTTCATGCAGCCAATAGACACATTTTTTTCATGTTACTCAGTGGTTTGTTTCCTGTGTGACAGTACATGCAATAGTTAATCAGGTAACGGCTCCCACCAACTGCTGGGTCCTATGGTCAATGGCCTCCCTAGAGGAGACTCTGCAGCTACAGCCTAGTGCCACGTCTTTCTCACTATACGATCCTGCCAGTGTTAGGCAGAAGCTTGAGAAGCAGGGAGAAATGATCTTCCAACATTCTTTCAAAGCAAGTAGTTGTCCCTTAATACAGCCTTTATGTGAGGTCCTCTAAAAATACTGTCTTAATGTATGAAAATTATGATTTAGAATTCTAAGAGGAAAGAAAATGTAGTTGGACCGTTGTCCCATTGATTCTTGTCAGGAGCAATAATCCTTACGTGGTGCTGTGGGCATGCAAGCTCCTTATGTCTGACAGTTGGACCATAGTAAACTGTGCAGAAGTATCTGTTTCATATTTTTTTAATATTTGAAGACAAGATGAAAGATTCTCACATCTTCCTTCAAAACTGTGGTGAGAATGGAAGGTGACAGAAGATGGCATGAAAACTTCTAAGCAACTAAGTGTCATTGCAAAAGAGCTCTAGAAGTCTGAAAATCTGTGTTTAACTGAGGCTATGACCATTGCTGTTAATGAGAGAAGGGAAGTTCCATGGTTGATGGCCATGCCAGCCTCATACAGACATAAGGGTGCCTTGTGCCATTGGGCATAGATGTAGAGGAGAAGTAGCTACAACTCCTTTAGGTTCTTTTTTCTCTTTCCTGACCCTTCCCGTAGGTAAATCTGCTTATACTTTTCATTCGCTCTTTTCTTTTAATGTCTGTGGGTAGTTTTATCAGTTAACATAATAATATGATGTGATTTTGGTAGAAGAAAGGAAGCCACAATAAAACCATAGTGCTCGTCAAGTGTCAGCAGATATACTCCATTGATTATATTTTTTTTCCCAGCTAAATAGGCCTATTGTGTTTCTCAGCCATCCAAGTTATCATTTTGGTTACTTGCTATGCATGTTGGCTATATTAAAGTAAGTGGTGGTACCACAATGCATAAATTACTCCTGTGTATGTTGTGAAAATTCTGATGAAGGTTTAACATATTATCATGTTGTCTTCAAATAGTATATGCAAACACATGACAGACCCTTTTATGAAGGGCTTGCATTATAAATATTAAAAGAAACAGAGGCTGTGTGTGCAATTCCAAGCTCCAGCTGGGATGCTAGAAAACGGAGATGTAATGAATCTGTAAAACTTGCATGAGAAATCAGCAGAGTGCTGTGGTGCCTGCGAGGACTGGAATAAGCAGATGAATATTACTGGTTTATATAGAGGTGTAAGGTATTTTTTTTCTTTCCCTTGAAGGCAGGATCCAGCCTAGAGTTTCCTTCTGGATTAGTCCCAGAAGATGTTGACCTGGAGGAGGGTACAGGGTCCTATCCTTCCGAACCGATGCTGTGCAGTGAAGCTGCTGATGGTGAAATACCACATTCCTTGGAGATGCTCTACCTTTCTGCTGAGTGTACCAGTGCCACTGATGCCTTGATCGTTCTAGTACATCTTCTCATGATGGAGACAGGCTATGTACCTCTGGTAGGTGTACAGCCAGCCAGAAAATTTATTGGTCAGTATGAGGAAGCTGTGGAATATCATGGGAATGTGTGATAAAAGATGTATCTGAAGATCTACTTCTGACTTTCTGTATGTCAGTCAGCAGCAGGGGCAGCTCAAGTATTAGCTTCTGTAATTTGCCTGAACCAATAAGCCTTAAGGCTAAAGACAGAGCAGCTTTTGACTGAGAGAAGAGGCCTGTCCCCATGTTTCTTTTAGTCCTCAGCCTCACTGGGACCCAGCTGATAACTACCTCTTGCTGCATTATACTGTTGAGTTTGTATAGATGTGCTTTGATTATGGCTCTTCTTTGAAGCACTGCCTTCAGCATCAGTATCATTTCAATGGCATCCTGTTCAAATGGAGGTTAACAAGGCCTAGGACTGCCAAAATGATGTCTACAATTTCATATTAGCTTCAACTGAGTTCAGTTAGGCTTTGGTTCCACTAACATACAGAGCTATCTAACTTGTAGTCTAGCACCTACAGCAGTACCTCTGTACCATGTATGAATTCACCTTTTCGCTTTACATTTTCAGATTTGCATTGCATCTTTACTAATATGTGGCTGAACATGCTAAAAAAAGATTTGCTCTCACAGAAGGTGTTTAGATTCTCATGTTTTTTCCTGTGGTGAGGCTAACTAAGCACATGTAGGGGGTCAGTTTAGGTGACTGGTTGACCAATACCAGTTTAATAAATCTGCTAAGTTAGGGAGGCAGGCTTTCCTATACCCCAAAATACTGTCTGAAGAATACATTTGTGTTGTGGTTTAGGGCTGGGCTGGCCACTAAATGGTGGGCAGATGCGTTCTATTAACCCCTCTCCCCACCCCAGAAGGGAAGAGAGAAAATAAGGGAGAGAGACTTCATGGGTTGGAAAATAAAACTAACAGATTTAATTAAACAATAATAATACAGGATAATAATTTAAATAGAGAAAATAATGGAATATATACAAGTATATATAAAACCAACATAAAAATCCTACACGCCCACGCCCCCCCCCCAATGACGATTATGTCACCAGAGGCTCTGCAGAGCACGGCACTGGAAAAATCTCAGTCCTGACCCAGCAGTAGGTGGGAGCAGGATGCAGGAACTGGATTCAGGAACACACGGATCAGGATCAGAGGCAGACGAACTAGCACAGCTCTGATCAGACTTCGGCCATTGCAGGAGCAAAGGGAAGAGAAGGGGTGAGACCCTTGTGATCCATCAGCTTTATACTAAGTATGACATATGTGGAATGGAATACCTAGTTGGTCAGTTTTGGGTCTGCTCCTCCCTGTAGGTGCAGATACAGCACCCATGGTGAGACAGTGGCCTTGTGATTGTTTACATAGCATACAAGCACTTACCACTTGTAGAAGTACACACTGGAAAAGCATGCCGTTAGTTTCAGCAAGTACAGCCACTTAGCTGAAAAAATAAAATAACTAAATAGAAAATTAGTTCTATTTAGCTCAAACTAGGACAATTTGCCACTGGGAAGAAAGTTTGTTTATGTCAATCAATAGACTTGGAAGTAGGGAAGATAATTGCTGTGCAGATTTAAGAGGAAAGAAAGAGTCTATTTGTACTTGTGGTTTTGTTGTGTCCCCCTCTGGGATTCCATCTGAGCTTTTTCATACTGCAATTGAAAAGAAAACCTGTTAGTCCACTCAGCTTGAAATCCATTCAAAAATCTATGGTTCTTCAAGCCCTGTCAGACCTCATAAGTTCACAAAAAAGGTGCAGTAACATTTTTCATGCACTAAATTAATGTACATGCAGGAGTTGTCAGAATGCTGGAATAAATGACGGAATGAAGTAGATGTCTCAAAGAAGTAGGTCTGAGTCTGCTCACTGAACAATCTTCCCTGTCAGAAACTGGGTCAGGACAAAGAATTACTAAACTTCTCCTTAGTTTTGCTGTTAGTCCTGGGGAAAATAGTATATAACCATGCAATTATAGGCTGTGTCATAACGCACATTGGGAGTAAACTAAGATTTGAATTGCAAGCAGCATCCTGGCATTTGCTAACTTTCAGTTCTCTTTTTTCACCCTTTGGTCTTGGTACATTGCTAAAGTATGGCAGTGTTATCTCTCTGTATTTTTAGGGGACGGAAGCCAAGGCAGTGTCTATGCCAGAGAAATGGAGAGGGAATGGTGTTTATAAGCTACAGTACACACATCCCCTTTGCGAACAAGGTACTGCTGGCTTGACTTGTGTGCCTTTGGGAGAGCTTGTTGCCATAAATGGTAAGTTAGTCAAGTTTTTATCCTGGATGCACATTGCTAAATGCCACCATTTTTTAACAAGTGAAAATGTAAATGTGCTTTTGTGCACTCTGTTTAGAACTGCACCTTGATTATCCAGGTTGCTGAGGTGCAAGAGATGCTACTTCCCGATGCTGCATAATCTTGGCATTTCCTGTCTTCATGTTAACCGTTTCTCTCCTAATCATAACAGATCAATCCTTAGGGGACTCAGATGGCCTTTTCATTGCAATGTTGTGGAAATGTGTTTCTTGTCTCATTGCATAGGGACTTTGGTATACGTTGCCAAACATTAGAAGAGGTAGATTTGCTTCAGCTACAATATTTTGCCTTGTCTCATGTTCTATGCAAGACTTGTAAACAACTTCCAGACTACATATTCTTTAGCTTTAATATAATCTTTCCTGTTGCACACTAAAAGTTTAACTGTGGTCTCAAAAATTGTATTTAGTTTAAGCTATTCAGTCCAGAAAATTTAGAGAAGTCTAATTTGAAGTAACTTCAGGTTTTTTCCCTTTATTTTTCATATTTTATCTAGCATTTGGGTAATAACAGATTTTTGGAGAACCGATATTAAATTGGGACTTGATTCTAATTTCAAGATATCTTTGGTTAAAATTGTAATGTTTATTTGTAAAACTTGTAACCGATGATGCAGATTTCTATAAGCACATATGTTTTCTCAGAATGTGTATACGTTTTGATCAGATGTTTTAACCAAGTCATGTTAAGGTTAGATTTAGGACAGTGTTGTAACTGTAATGCATCTAGTGTTCATATAGTTAGCTCAGTGAGTCTTTCTCTAGTTAATATTTCTGTAATGACTAAGTTATAATAATGGCTTGCTGAGTAACACTTTTAGCTGTGTTACATCTCTTTCCATGTGGTAGAATTGTTGAAGGCAATTCTTGATTTCTGCCATGCAGATCTTTCTTTGTTCCCTGCTATTTTAAGTTCCATTTTATTTTTCTGAAATTTTTATTGGACTAGCTGCTTGCTATAGTTGGGTATTTTCCTTGAGGAAATCTGGCAAGGGAGGAAAGTAAAATACCTCCAAAGGGTAAGGCAGTAATGAAGTGGTCTTTGTAACCTCTTAATGTGTTTTAAAGATCAAAATGTCTTTTTTTTTCTTATATTTGCAGCAACATTAAAAATCAACAAAGAGATTAAAGGTGTTAAGAGAATACAGCTATTGCCAGCATCCTTTGTTTGCTTTCAGGAGCCAGGTATGATTGAGCTATGATATTCATAGTATTAAACTAAAAAATAAGAAAGTCATACTGTGAGTGAAGATGTACTTCAGTAGAATCCCAAATACGTAAAGAACAGCAAAAAAGGATA
This sequence comes from Mesitornis unicolor, assembly GCF_000695765.1. NCBI lineage: Eukaryota > Metazoa > Chordata > Aves > Mesitornithiformes > Mesitornithidae > Mesitornis > Mesitornis unicolor. The sequence continues at coordinate 7,101 of NW_010206960.1, forward strand.
CAGATGTGGTTACCATTTAGGCGAGTCATAGCCTAAAATGTGGCCATTTACTTACATTTTGCTCAATTCAAACAATTTGAGCTTATTGGATTAACTGTATAAGGAAAGAGCCTTGCAAAGCCTGAGTAGTCCTTTAGCCTGTATGTCTGTTATTTATGAAGTCCTGAGCATATATGTGAATCTGTGGGGCAGGAGTGCTGGATTATACCCTCTTTCTGCCTGGCGGTTTAGGACTTCAGAGGCTGATGGTACCTGCACTCTTGTTGCGGCACTAGTTTGCAGATGACACCAAGCTGGGGGGAAG
>NW_010206961.1:0-5297 GCF_000695765.1 Mesitornis unicolor
TTAGTCTGGGCATTAAGTGATGAAACTTGGATTTCTCATTTGCCCATTGATAGAAAGGTAAATCAAATTACTCTAGGATTGCCCACACTGTGTCTAATATGGAAGAAATCTCCCTTTAAGGGCAATAGTGAAAATCTGCATTTGGCTCGAGTAAAGAGAGCAGAATTAAATGACAATGATGTTTGGAACGAACCTAGTACGACAGTAAAAATTGGATGGGCATTAGAATTCCTCTTAAATCCTATAGCATCCTATAGAAACAGAAAATGGTTGTATCAATTAACTGGACAAGTTCAACGATTGGCTAATGCTACATGAAAAGAGCTTATGGACTCTTGCGCATGGTTCCTGGACCTCTGGTGTTTTTCCAAACCATAAAGCTGGTTTCTATCTATTTGCTGGAATGTTCTTGTTGGTATCAGAAGCTGTAAGACGTTTCAGGCAGGACATCCTTGGCCTTATCAGGAACTGTCTGTAGCCTACCTCCCTTTACACAATGATCTAAGATATATTGCTTCAGCCAAATAATTGCTATCCTGTTAACTCTTAAGCATTATTCCCCAAGCCGTGTTAGACCCAAGCTATAATTTTCTTTATAAGTTTTACAGTTCTCTCTATCAGGTCCAGTACTGCATCTTCCCTTGCTGGTTCCTTGATTATCTGTGTTAAAAAGCTGTTGGCAATGCACTTCAGAAACCTCCTTGATTACTTGCGCCCTACTGTGCTGTGCCGACATACATTGGGGTGGGTCAATTCTCCCAAGAGGGCAGGGGCCTTCTTGAGCGTGAGCCTTCTTCCAGTTTTCTGAAGGAGGCTACATTTGCTTATTCTTCTTAATCAAGACAGTTTGTAGCAGATACCTAACACAATGTTTTCCACTTTGATCTATACACTAATTTGGCTGGCTCGCTACTCAACCAAAGAGAGAGCTTCAGAAATCCTGCTGCTTTCCTACATGAAGGACAACTCTCCCTTCTTACCTTACTGGTCTGTACTTCCCAAAGAGCCTACATCTATCTGTCAGCACTCCAGCTATTGATTATGAAGTCCTTAGTGTTTACATCAGCCCTCATGCTTTGCTTGCCAACTTGGTTCATTGCTTACTCATTGTATTGGTGGTCATTCTCTCTCTTCCTTCTTGTTACTAGTTTAACACCAAGTTGAGGTTGCCTAGCCTGATTACAAAGATGTTTTTCCCCTGTTTGGTCAGGTGGGTCCCTTCTCTTCCCAGCAAACACAAAGAGGGTCTCATGGTCATAAAAATTCAAACTCTACTGCCAACACCAAATATGCAACCAGTTTTTGACCTCCAAGATCTATCCACTCGTCCACAAGTCCTTCCCATTTACCAGCAAGAACAAGGAGAAACCACAAAGAGCCAAGCCTTTTGCACTTCCTCCCCAGAGATGTATGGTCACTTCCTACTATCCCCTTATCTTCTGTACATATTACTAGTGCCCACATAGAGAAGAAATGTGGAATAATAGTCTGTTCAGCCGACAAGCTGGACAAACCTTGTCAGCCTATCCATGATATCCTGTACTGAAACCCTCAGCATGCAGAAGATGTCCCCTGCTAGCAGGCTGTGCAACCTTAATCCCTGCAGCAAGGAGTGTTCCACCACCATTTTTTGATCTATTCTGCCAGTGCTGCTACAGGGCTCAGGCAAAAGCAGCTCAGAGGCTTTGTTGGGCAGAAGTCCCTGCCCTTGCCTGTGCTGGTACTCCAAACCTGCTTTGGTGGAGTAAGGACAGACACCCTGGTGCCAGAGTTCACAAGATTCCAGCCTTTAGCAACCAGATCATCTCCATTTCCCAGCCTGACAAGGACAGATGCTGTCTCTCCTTGGTGTGGTTGGAGGTTCAGGCTCTTGTAGTGCAAAATCTTGAGAGACATGAGGTCCGCCTCCTTTCTAGTGTTCCTGATGCTGTGTGGTCTGCTGACGTCCTCCCACAGCTCCATTACAGTGTACATCTCTTGTAAGTGCTGAGACCATTGATTGTGGCCACAGCAAGAGGTTTCAGAGGTCACTACAGCCCCTGACTTTCAGTACTATGCCCTCCCAAGGGAGTTCATGATGGGTAAAGCTTTCTGATGTGCCTGGGTGCTAGCAGGGCCCTGTAGCATGACACATGCCCACCATTGCTAAAGACAGAGACTCTGTCTTCAGTAGAGTTTCTGCCTCCACTTCTGTACAAAATGCTGCCTCTAGGAGCTGCCTCTGTTAGCTGAAGCATTTAATAGTGTAAGTTATAGCAGAATTCACTGTTATAGAGCTACAGGATGTTGATTAAATACTCTTTAAAGCTCTCAAAATCTAATTGTACAAAACCCTGATGTTGTGATTGTAAAGGTCCTTGGATTCAGGGATAAATCATTGGTGCTAGAAACCACAGGTCCTTAATTTGTCCTTGATTCATAGAAGGACAGTCTTACAGAATATTATTGTATTTATCTCTGCATTCAAGTGTTGTGTTAGAAAATGTATTTTATTTGGGCTTCTGGAAACTTTGAAAATATATAGTGATAGAAAAGAGAAAATTAAGGATAAATTAATGTAACTAGTATGTTTCAATATAGGCATCAAAAGTCTTAAAAAATTGTTTCTGAATATTTAGACTTGCAATTGAAGAAAGTAGTAACAATGACTGCTTAGAAAATGTGACTTTGAGGAAAATCAGAAGACAGAAATGAAGACTTAGAGCAGTTACTGCAATGATTCTTGTAGTCAAGACAACAAAAGTCTTACATTGAATACAGTTAGTTTCTTCCCACAGGGGTCTGTTGTTCAAATGAAACTAGCCAATCAACAGATTCGTAAGATGAACTGAAAGTAAATGTATAAACCTAGGAACTGAATTAAATGCTGAAAGAGCTATGAAGCCATAGAGGGGAAAACATTCAAATGGTAAATTAATTTTGAAAAATACATTTCCAAAAGTTCACAAACTTTGAAGAAAAGAGCTAAAATATTCATTCTGAATGAATATAAACATATTTGCAACAAACAACAAATTCCCAGGCAGTTATGTATGTGCTGTCAGGGATATTCATCAACGGTTGCTGTATAGTCCTCAGTGTCTAACAGTAATCAACCATCAACGCACTGCTGCTGTTGTCTACAAATCCTGGTTTTCAGTAAAGATCTACCACTATTTTGAAGAAATTCAGCCCAAGAGGAAAAAATTGCAACTTCTGTGAATCCAGAGTGAGTCAAGGAATTTTTACAATTTGACTGGTAATGTTTTGCCTATACAGCTTCAGAAGAAGAAACATAATTTTTGTGGAATACTTTGAGAATTACTTAGCTTTTTGAAAAATATCCATTTTCAATGAATGGAAAGATGCAAACGACTTAAAATACAAATATTAAGAATACATATTGTATCTGCCTGTAGCAGCCTTACTTTATGGTATTACTTCTTTGGAATACACTCCATATTTGTCCTATATAATTAAAAAACCAACAAACAAACAACTGAAAAACAACAAACTTCCAAAGACAGAGGCATGTTTATCAGAAGCAATTTGACTCTAACTTTTCTGGTTTGCATTTCCATTATTAAAAGAGAGAAAGGAGGTCACTTTCTGCAAACAATCGAACACAGGGTAGAGTAAAAAGCTGGTTCTTTAGGAATGTTTTTTATGAAAAATGCTATGAAGAAACTGTGCAGAACAATTAGCTGTAAATCTAAATGTGACCAGATTGTGTTAGAGGAACAGATGATGCAATTGGCTTTTAATTTCTGGGGTCTTAGATTTAGTATCCTAAATCATAAGTATAGATGAGTTATTTAGTCAGATTCTGGCATTCATTTGTTTTTGTCTGATATTAATAATCACATGCAATTATTTATGATAAGATAACCCTTGAAGTCCTGGTCTTAGTTTGGGAATTAGTCAGCCTTTCAATTGTTTTTAAACTTCATTCATGGATATAACATAACTTCTATGTTTTGTGCAGTGTGTTATTGCCAGATTAAAGCTCCTCCAGCTTACAAATCCTCTAGCCTACAAAGACTTCATCCTTCTGTTGAAGATATGTTTGAAGATGAAATAGGATACATCTGATACCAATACCTTGAATTTTGTTCAAAGCCTAAAATACTACCATAATATATCCACTTTGAGTTTTTGTTATGTATTGTTTATCTTACTTTACATTAGGCTTGCTCCATATTAAATAGGAGCAAACTAAACTAAATATTTTTAGTAAGACAGCTGCTAGAATTTTACCATTACTGTCAAATACCACACTTCAGAGCTCTTTTAAGTCAGCTTTTATTGAATTCAGCTGATCACAAATGCAATGCAAAATGGCCCTTTCCATGGAACTCCAAGATATGAGCTATGTTTTCACTGAATATCTCCTGACCATACCAACAAAATCACATTTTGTCCTGTGTGTGTAGTAAACATACTACAAGAAGCAAGACATTTATACATACAAAATTTTCTGTAAATATATTTTTTAAAATGTAATGGGAAAACCTGCTCACGAACTGGGATATTAGGAACATTCGCCTTTATCAAATTTAAACTTAAGTTCCATAAGAAATAAACTTTAAAAAAAAAATCCCACTTCCTTTATAGTAAAATAACACTCTAAATGAATGGTTGGAGTCAGAGTAACTGAACATTATACAGAGGCAAGAGACTACTAAACTGATATGAACAAGCAAAACACTCCTGATTTGCAAATCAAAAAGCACGTTTCCTGGCTCTTTCTGAATGCTTTCTGAGAAAGAAATGTTCTTACCTCTCATCTGGCAAAACAAAAAACTTGGTATCAAGTTTCTATTGAGAAGTTGTTGACCACCATGTAGGCCACCTGATTTTAATAATGGAGTAAACATAGCAGGGTTAATCTCATATGAAATGCAAAATCCCTTCTCACTCTCTGAAAACTCTGGTGAAGATAAACACCAAATCAGCCAATGCAGACAAAGTGCTGCATCAAGCAGATAAACAAATACTAGCTGAAAACTAAGGTTAGTGCAGTAGCCTAACAGGAAACAAATGTATGGCAGTTGGGTTAAAGTTATATTGTTATTAATTGGAGCATACAGTCCTAATTATATTATACATCAGTAAAATGGTTGTTATTATTCCTTTGACAGCACCTTCCAGTATATTAAATATAGACAGCATATATGAAAATCAAAGATGAAATAATGAATAAATAATTTCAAGAAAGTTCTCCATGGAGTAGAACCTTTATAAAATCTATCTCAACTGTCACATTGACTGCAAAGGGAGGAGCTACTATAGTGTTATGGTTTAAGGGTTACCAGCCT
>NW_010206962.1:0-528 GCF_000695765.1 Mesitornis unicolor
CTGTAATCCTTCTGAGTGTCTGCTTGATTTTCATCAGTTAAAGCCATGGAAATCACCTGGCAAAACGCAGTTCAGGAGGCATTCTGCATTACCATAGTGCCTTGCAAGAAAGGCACTGGTAATGATGCACACCGGCCATCCCCAAAACAGCTCCTCAGCCCCTTCTGTCTGCTGCTTTTGTTTCCATCCAGCTGACCACGAGATACCAGGCAAAAACCTGGAAAACTCCTTACTGCAAACAGTTCCAAAGCACTCAGAAGTGAGCAGAACTGTGAACATCTCAGATAGCCACATTAGGTGAGATGGCTGAACTGCAGCATCACATTTCCTATTACAAACAACATTGACCACTTCATTAGAGATCCCAAAGCACGTTTCCAAAGTAGTAAAAATCATAAAATAATATCATATAAGCCAGAAGTTTTCACTGTGATCATGTCTAGCCTCTCACATAATACATTCCAAAAGATTTCACCAAGTCATCATCAATTCCTAACGAAGTAGTAGAGGCAAATTTGACTTCTTTCC
>NW_010206963.1:0-227 GCF_000695765.1 Mesitornis unicolor
CAAGACTAAAAAGTTTCTCAACTTCAATGAATCTTTGTTAGTTTACAGCCACGATGACACCGTGTCGATATTTGGCCACTGCTGGAATTGAAAGTTTAAGGTCTTCTCCTAGACCAAAAGGCTTTCTCTTCGAATTTGGCACTCCCTATGGATGGCGTGAAAATGAGTGGGTGTTTTGTATCCTGGGCTTCAATTTTACTAGAAGCTTGGTTTTTGGTTGGGTTTTT
>NW_010206964.1:0-597 GCF_000695765.1 Mesitornis unicolor
CTCAGGCTAAATTAAGGTGAAATGACACCAATCGATCAATTATACATTATATTTATAAATTACTTGAATTGAAAAAGGTAAACAACTCGAGCTTGAAGAATGCAATACATTAGCAATGTGTCTTCTTAATGGTAACCTTTACAAGAAGAAGGGAAAGAAGAGAAAGGAGACAGAAAAGGACAGAGAAGAAAACTTATCACCACCCTTCAGTCCCTCGAGGACAGTGACAGACGTGATGATCCTCTGGTGGCAGGCTACGTGGCTCTTCTGGTGGTGAGCATGCAACTGGCTCCCTGAGTCTGTGCCTTTTATACAGTCCAGTCCCTCAAGGACTTATGTAACTCTTGGTCTGCTGTGCAGGCACCATTGTGAGGGGTGGTGGTGGTGAGCCTCTTCCCCAAATAGACTCTGTGAGTTGTCTTCTCTGGCAACACAGAACTGCCCATCCTCCAACAGGCAGAGCCTTCTGCTTCCCCACACATCACTTAACTGAACCTGTCTTTTGTTATGGAAAACCTGCCTTGCCACAAGACATTAACTCTTTCAGTCTCTGATAGGTGAACAAAAAGAATGATAAGAGATTTAGTAAATGTTTTC